>NC_135857.1:21596831-21644331 GCF_031162955.1 Sander vitreus
CACACACCTCTTCTTGAAGTTCAGCATTCTTCTCAGTCACCAGCTGTAGTTCAGCTTTCGCTTGGCTCCGCTGTAGCGCCTCCTGCTGTTGGGAGAGCTGCAGCTTCTGGTCTATTTCCTCCTCTCTCCTTCTCCTCTCCTCCACCCTGCTCCTCCTTTCCTCCTGCAGCTCGTCCTGCAGTTCTACTAGCACCTGCTCTCTCTCCTTCAGCTGGAGAAGAGTAAAACATTGATTCCAATTTGTGACCATTTTTTTTGACTATTTAACTGTTAATGTGTTTTGTCAACAACTGTTAGATAAAAGAAACACCAAAAAAACTGGAGGACAGTTTTGCATTTGGTCTTTTCGCCATCATTCATTGAATTCATTCACATGTGATATCTTAAATGGTCAGTGTAATGCTTATCAGTTCAATTTTCTAAGCACAAACGGACATTTGGAAAAACAGAAAAATGGGTTCAAATATCCAATTTTTTATTTTTTTCCGCCTTGACAAATTAAAAGATTGGATCTTTAATCAGTTTTTCCTATTTTCTGTTTTTATTCAGAGGATCAGAAATTTAGAAAATTATAAAATTGTGTCTGGGCTCCAATTATTCAATACTGCAATGATATTCTCTCCCTCGTTCCACCTAGTTACCAACGATTGGTTAACTATTCTCGTGGGTGTGTCTGGATGTGTTTAGGCGGTCAATCAAGAAGACTCGGGGCAGTCATGTCGACTCTGGATAATTACGAGAATATAATTCCGAATCTTGTTGAAAAGAGGGGAGATGAATGTTCGGAAGGTGAATGAATGAACAACACACAGCACAGCAACACGATCCCTTTTTTTCTTTTGAGTCTGACCATCACAGCGCCACCTTTCCCTTTTCTTTTTTGCCTTTCCACCATTAGACATTATTGAAATAAGAGGCTGTTGCGGCCCGCCGCACGGGTTGAGCAGAGGCTGCACAGTTTGACCAGCGCGGGCAGTGGATGGTGTTGCTAAGAACTTGCAATGTAGGCTATAACTTGTATCAGATCGGGCAGTACCGGAAAACACTACCGGCCCACCGGGAAAAGTCCCGACTCTCCCGATTGCCACTCCGCCTCTGGTCCTGTGTATGGGCGGAGGATGACACCTTAAATATAGACACTAGGCAATCTTAATTCAAGTATGTGCTGGATATTGACAAGCGTTTCACCTCTCTTGTGAAAAAAGAGAGCATAAGAAAAATCTATATACTGAGTGACGCACATGGTCTGTCATATTCTCTGCAACCACAGAATAATCTATCTTCATGTCATCAGGTCTCGTTTCTTCTCAAAATATGATGAATGAAAAGAGGAATGGAGCTAGGACAGGAAAGCTGGAGAGGAGGGCATGGTAAAAAAGGACTAATTTAAGAGGCTTACGTATACTGTAAATATAACAATTATAAGCTGCCTATTACAAATGAATTTCAATTATATATTTCTGCAATGTAAAATTGTGTATATTGTGTATATATTTTCATTTTCCATTAACAGGTACACACCTTCTGCTGAAGCTGTGTGCTGCCTCGCTGGTACTGTAGAAACAGCAGTTGGTTCTTTTCCCTGTCAATTGTCAGCTTTAACTCCACCTCCCTGCCAAGCTCCTCCATCTGTTCCCTCAGGTGCAATGCATTCTGGGCTCTCTGCTCTTCCAGGGCGGCAGCCAGCTAAAAAAAATCAAAGACGAAGTATGTATATATATATATATATATATATATATATATATATATATATATATATATATATATATATATATATATATATATAGCAGGATGAAAACTCCAAGTAGCATTCTATCCTAAGGCCTATCTATCTATCTATCTATATATATATATATATATATATATATATATATATATATATATATATATATATATATATATATCAGGATGAAAACTCCAAGTAGCATTCTATCCTAAGGCCTATCTATCTATATATATATATATATATATATATATATATATATATATATATATATATATATATATATATATATATATATATATATATATATATATATATATATATATATATATATTCTTTTTTTAACCACTGACCCTAATTCTGCTACAAAAACACATTTAAGAGCATTATATATATATATATATATATATATATATATATATATATATATATATAACAGGTTGAAAATTCCAAGTAGCATTCTATCCTAAGGCCTGTCTCTAATTCAGAGTCTTAAAAGAGAAGTGTGGGGATTTCTTCATGATATAAACAGGAAAAAGGAAGGTCACACAAAGCTTTGTCATAGAGTTTAAGTTTAAGTAGTGCAGAGAAAGACATGAGGAGACAGTAGAGACAGCAGACAGCAGTGGTGTATCAAACTGCTGAGCAGAAAACACTCATACAACCTGAAATTGTAAAGAAACCCTTTTGAAGCTTTTGTAGCTGTCAGGGAAGGTTTATGAAGATATTTTGCATTGTTCTCTAACTCTTTAAAACACACCAGTGATTCTGTAAATATATTTAATCTCAAAGAAATGCCATCCTACCCACAGTCTCTAACCTCTAAAAGATATTGTTATTGTTCCATGTTGCGTTATATATATATTATTGCTGGTGCAATCTCGAAACAGAAATAATGTCTTAACCCTTTTCGTAATATATGAGGGGGACTGTGGTTATGTAAAGCTTTGTCAAAGAGTGTGGCAATGACAGCCGTGTGACTGGCCTTGTCATCATACTTTGGCAGTCAAAAATTGAATTGTCGGGGACATAAAACACCAGATTTGGCTCTTGAAAGAGTGGGGCCTAAGTTGCATGGGACATATTTTTAGTTGGGCTTGGCCAAGGCTACCTTGTTTTTTAGAAGATCAGACAAACCGGGCATTAGTGCCACGGCCTGGGACTATTGTGTGTGTGTCTGTGTGCATTTATGCGTGCAAGTGTGAAAAAAGGGAAATAGTGGATGTGGGGGTCAGAGAAAAAACAAGACTGACTGGCATGTAAAAATGTGTATATTTGAGCCTGTGTGTGCGTGTGTATTACGCTTGCGGTTTGGGAGACTGTATGAGAGACTAAGATTGCGTGTGTTGGATCAAATGAGAAAACACCACTTCCTCTTTGCTGGGTGAATGTACGTGTGAGGAGCTTGGATGGTTTATGTGTGTATATCCTTTTGTGTGCGTGTGTGTATGTGTACTCAGCTGCCATTTGTATTCAAAAAGTGACCACTTCCTTTCCATGGGTACAAGCCAGGAAGCCCATAATGAACAATAACCTGTATGGACGTGTGTGTAGGAACCACCCTGGTGCATACATCAGTCTTTTCATGTGAGGTATATGTTTTAGTGTGTGTGTTCATCTGTCATATAGCATGTACTGCATGTGGCATTTTTATATCTACAGTATGTTTGGCACTTTTGGGGACCAGGAGTAGAATGGAATAGAATAGAATAGGCCAAACATAATGCTCTTATCTGTTCTGTTACAATTTCTCTTTGAACACTGCGACCAAAAATGCTTGATGACACGGTGGGTTTCTGTAATGCAATTTGTGGGGTTAAATGTGTTTTTGCAGCAGAATTGGGTCAGTGGTTAAAAAGAAGTACATGTCAAATTAAACAGAGTTCTCAAACAGAACTCAAGTTGAAATATTTTTAACCCTTAGCTTAAGAGAACCATATACTGTAGTTATAGTTTAGGCCTACTAGTATCACAGATTTCTAACAGTTTTGTGCATAATTTAAAATAAAAATTTAAATAATAGAAAAAAACTTATTTTAGTCTGAACAATAATATTCCTTTAACTCAAACCAAAGCCTTGTAACAATGGACATGGTTTCTTGCACCTGTAAAAGTGTTTTTCTAAATGTTACCATTTTTTATGCAAATGGTGACATGACTGGACAAAATTGTAATGATGAATGGAAATGTGATCTGGGGTCTCATGCCTGCTCAGTAGATTGGAGCATGACTCATAGGACAGACACCTAATAGAGGCCCTTCACACTGATTTATGTTGAAGAACTCTAAATGTTCAAAGAAAAACACCAAATAATACCTGCCGAGCAGAACTGGGACGTTTTCAATTAGTGTTAAACATACAAAAAACAGACAATAACATTCAACCCAAGAGAGCTGAAGCCTGAAAACCCATCAGTCAGCTGATGATGTAGCTAACCAACCAGGCTCTCATCGGCACTGATTTAAAACAACACAACAGAATAAAACTAATTATGAATCCGTCAACACATCGATATTTAGAACATATGAGAATTGAAAAAAAATCCAAGGTAGGGCTGGGCAATATGGAGAAAATAACATATCACGATATTCTTGACCAAATACCCCGATGTCAATATTTTGATGATATTGTAGGCTTGACAATTGGTGCTTTAACAAAATATCTTCACAATTACATTTTAGATAAATAATCATCAATAATGTGGATATGACTATGGTAAGTGGGTAAAGGCAAATAATAGAACAGCAACAGCTAGAACAGTCTGGTAAGTTCAGAAAATGACATCAAATACTGTAATGCAGCCTTTAAAACCAGGAAAAGACTAAATTTAAGCCATATTATTGATATAATATTGATATATTGCCCAGCCCTAATCCAAGGTAGACTAAATTGTCATTTGACTCTAAACAGAGAATATAAATTGGCTGAGTATCTGCACTCTGTCAGAGATACAAAACAGAGACAGATCCTGACCAAATACAGGCTCAGTGACCACCAACAACTGGTAGAAACAGGAAGATACAGACAGACATGGCTGCCCAGAGAGGAGCATGTATGTGGTCACTGCTCAACAGGGGAGGTAGAGACAGAGATGCTCTTACTTCTCCAATGTGAGAAGTTCTCTTGAAGAAGAGATTTCCACTTGGGGGAAGTAGCCAAAAAAATAGTTCTCCTAGGTGAAGATACGGCAGCTCCTCTGGCAGCTAAATATGTATCTGCATGTCACAGCCTGTGGGACTCACAATCACTATAGGATCCACAAAATGTGTATAGTATTAAGTAATTGCACTAAATTGTACAAAACTGTATTGTATTGTATAACAATCAAAGAATGGACTGCATCAGTACAATACAGAACCTGCATATGTGACACCTGTGTATTTAATATGAAATATGGGTCACACTTTATTTGAAGGGGTGGTGCATAAGACTGACATGACATTGTCATAATTATGACATGACACCTGTCATGAACATGGAGGAGTCATTTTGAGTGTTCATGACTGTTGTCATTAAGTGTCATTCGGTAAATTGTGACACTTTTAATGCAAAGTTAGCATTGTCTGAGTTGTCTTTGTCATGACAACTTGACATTAACGAAGACAACAATCTCTGTGTTATGACAACTTGACATTAAACAAGACAATACAACCTGTCGATGTCTTTGTCATGACAACTTGACATTAACCTAGACAACATAACCATAAATATGTCATGGCAGGCCCAATTATCAAACTTTAATAAACTATTTAGCTTTAATGTTAACATTACATTAAACTGTCATTAAGAGGTTGGTTTTTACATTGGCTGTCATGAGAGCATTATAATTGTGTCATGAATATTTTTCCTTGACCTCAAGTAAAGTGAAAGAATTTGGACCTGTCATGTAGTTTGATTTCATCATCAAATGCTTATATGACGGTGTCATGAATAATATCCTTGACCTTAAAGGTCCAATATGTAATATATTTACTGTAATAAATCCAAAAAATTACCCCAATGTGTCATCCGATATTAAGGAAACATGCTAAGTTCAAATACTATCTTTTCTGACAACAATGCTAATGCCAGTATTTTCTCCTTTTGAAATTTTCGTTCCGTGACGGAATTTCTGTTTGTGTTTTGGCCTGTGTGTTGGTATCAACTGCCCAGTTTGACAGCCAGGCCGGGTTGCCAGATATACCTGTAAAAACATAAACCCAGTGCCCTACAGCTGTAACGTTAGTACAGCCATGAAAGCAGCAAACAAACGAACAGGATCAACGGAGATAGATTCTACCAGACCTAAAAAAAAAAGGCATGTTTCTAACAGTTGCGTGACCAGAGACATAACAAACGCCGGGTAAATATTGGAGATGTATTTAAAAGATGGAGACAGCTTAGAGCCCAAAAGGACGCAGAGTTGGCTAATTTCCTCCTGAACAGGTAGGCTAAGCACTAGCGTCAGGCTAATTTATCATGGCTACAAGGGACGGGCATTTTATGTCATACAACATTTGTGTACTCACATTGAATTATATAGCTAGAGTACCCGAGTTGGTTACTCGCAAAAACAATTGAGACACAGCCAGTAAAGTGATAACGACTGGTCCTGGCTAACGCCACCATGCTAACCCTGCTAACTGCTAACGTTACCGGAGGACCAGGCAAGCGGGCCACGGCTGTTTACAACGTGTAACGTTAGCCTGTTAAGCGGCCGTAGCCGACAACGGTGAGTTATTTTAAGCCAAGAGAGGGGGGCTGTAAATTGGGAGGAGGGGGCCGTGAGTTTGCAGTGTGTGCAACCGATTGTTGCCGTAATTCTAAGCCAATAAAGTGTGTTAAGTTGGGTGGAGAGGACGGCAAGGTAATGTTATTTTTAGCGGTTCTCACCGTAATTCTAAGTCGAGGAAGTGTGTCTGTCCGTCGCGTGGAGAGGATGGCGAGGTTGTTGTGTTTTTAGCGGTTCCTATCGTAATTCTAAGCCGAGGAAGTGTGTCTGTCAGTTGGGTACAGAGCTCCGCTTGAGCACGGGCTGTTATGACCGTCAATATAGCCAGCATCTAAGGTTTGCTACTCCGCTGTGCTGTGGACAGTGTTGGGGAGTAACAGAATACATGTACCAGCGTTACGTATTCAGAATACAAATTATGAATAACTATATTCCGTTACAGTTACAATTTAAATAGTTGGTATTTAGAATACAGTTACATTGTTGAAATCAATGGATTACATGACGATACTTCTCTGTTTTACGAGTTTATTCACTCTCTGAATAAATTAAGGCAACTCCATGCATTTCCCACAAGCCCCAATATGAAAATGAAAAAATTAGCTATTTGCGTGATCACTGATAGAGGTAGAGATGGGGCTGGAACCGGCACAACAGAGCCAGGGTAGGAATGCGTTTCTATCTTGGAAATTCAAACAGCATTTCACATTAAAGAAAGAACAGGGAGAATGAAATATAACTGTGCAATGCAACCTCTGCTTGCCAGCAACCATTCTCCTTTCAGCGTCCAAATTACTCCACCTCCAACCTGAAGAAGCATCTTAAAGTAAGTTTTTTTTTTTTTTAAATTAGCCAAGGGTAGTCATCTGCTGTAGTTTTACCGGTCACCTTGCTATTTTATAGTTGACGTGCGACTTTACATTCTCCTACGTGCTGAATTATTAGCCCCAGAGCCGTTGAATGACATGCTAGCTAACGTTAGCTAAAATTAGCTCGTGGTAGCTTAGACTGCGGTTAGATTTTTGTAGTATGCAGTTCGGGACTACAAATACAAAAATCGATCTGCTTGTTCAGGTACACATTCAGCCAGTTGGAACAGAAGAACACAACAGAAGAAGGCCTGTTTAGTAAGCTGTATGTGATGGCCGCATTCCTACACTTTTAAAATGCAATTCAATGTGAAAGTAATCCAAGTATTCAGAATACGTTACTAAGATTGAGTAACGTAACGGAATACGTTACAAATTACATTTTTGGGCATGTATTCTGTATTCTGTAACGGAATACGTTTTGAAAGTTTCCTTCCCAACACTGGCTGTGGAGTAATGTCTGGCTATATGACACAAGCATTTAGCATCATGTCAGTCTTATGCACACACCGTCAAATTACGGAAATATGTGATTTGTAAATCTTCTGTAAACTGCTTTGGCACAACACGTTTTTGTTCATGCCAAGAAAAAATGTAAAATTGGAAATTATAACAACAAGAAATCTGGGTGAATGTATGTTGTGATTCCAAAAGGTAAAAATATTCTACTCTATTCTATTCTATTAACAAATATTGGCTACTAAGATTCATTTGTCAAAAAGTTATAAATTAGACAGAAAGGAAATATGAGACAACAGGGATTTATTAATGCTATTTTTTTTTAATGTCCACCTTGTTGTGACATTCAACTAAACCTGCAGGCAGACAGGCAGACAGTGCAAGAGACACTACTACACTGTTTGCCTAATAAAAGACAGATTGGTTTTGTGTGTGTGTGTGTGTGTGTGTGTGTGTGTGTGTGTGTGTGTGTGTGTGTGTGTGTGTGTGTGTGTGTGTGTGTGTGTGTTCAGTTTATCTGGTGGTCTTGGAGCCTCTTAATCTTATCCACATTGTGTGTGTCAGGATCCTCCCTGGTAAACTCCTATGAAGTGTGACAAAGGCTTGGATGCCGTCCTAGCGTCTATTTACTTCAACAGACTGGAACTGAATGTCTGCCAACGTCATAAACGGATTCACCCACACCCACAGTCACTAAGCGTATGAGCAATGTTTTGAACAGTTTGAGTTCATCAAACATAATTACAACATTACATCTAGAGACCATATATCCATAATCCAGAGAATTCAGATGCACAACCAGCTATTTCTGTAATGTTAATGTGAATCACAATTAGCAGGCAATTGAAAAATGTTAGGCTACTAACTTGCTCACAATGCTGTGTGGTTCCAGTGTTTTCCCTGTGCAAACACAGGGTTGGACCGGACCAGGCTTTATATAGCCGATACAATCCACAAAACAAAATGCCTAGAGCAGCACAGATCTTGATCCTGAAAATTGGCTTAGGGCATACCTACTGAGTTTGTTTGTTATTGTTATCACTGCGGTTACTGTGTAATCAGTAGTAATAGTATTGTTGTTAGTATTGGTAAAGAATTACCTTTGAGGGCATTTGCTGTCTGCAGTCTTCCTCCATCTTGGTCAGGGCTCTGCCATGGGACTCTATCAATATATCCCTGTAAACACACACACACACACACACACACACACACACACACACACACACACAAGGAATGTATTATGAATGTTCAGGCAACACACATATATACTGCAGTCAGTCATTTAGATATCTCATTTTGTTATGAAAGTAATGTCCTGTACTTAGAACTTAACTTTCCTCTAATTAAATCAGACAACATCAAGCATCCACAGTATAATGACAAGATGAATGTAGCATCAGGTCTGCAGCAACATCTGAAACCATGTTTATATAGTAACTGCTCTAGGACCAAATAACTAATTCCCTTTCCATGATACAGCAGCTGTCAACAGTCTTCCATCTGTTTCTAAATTCTGCTGTAAATGCCTTAAAGGCCTTTTAAACCAAACGCAAGCTCTCCGGCAATGTGCTGCTACTGCGCCCGTGCTCTGCGAAACACAATGGGTTCAAGAGTGCAGTGGTGCCGTTGCTGCCTTCGGTCTGAAAGACCCTTTAAGATTCCCATATGAGACCAAATAACAAGTTTACAGTCACTGGCTGGAGTTTTACAAAGATCCTTCCAGATAGAAAAAACGTTAACCCACAAGAAATCCATATATTCTGACACCAACTACAGATTTGCACACATTTTAAAAGATAACATGCAGTGACACAGACAGACAGGAAATTTTAGCTTAACAGTCAGTAAGTGAAGTAAGTGTAAAATCCTCTTTCTCACACAAGCCACACACACACACACACACACGCAAGACTGCATTAACCATTTTTACAGTGGAGCACTTTCTGCAGTTGAATAGATAAGTAAGTGAGCCAACATCACATCTGTCTGTCACGATCCAAAAAGCTCTGATAATATTTACACATGCTTCTTTTTTGATGATCCTCTCAGCATGTCAGGTTGCATAAAGAATATTTGGTTACACTGTACTTGAAGGTATCTACATAAGAGTGACATGACACTGTCATGAACGTGTCATAAACATTATAAACAAGTCATAAACGTTTATGATGACATAACGCTTCTCTTAGTAAGTATCATTCGTTTTTTGTCATGACAAGTTAGGGTTAGGGTTAGGTTTGGGTTAGAGTTAGGGTTCATGTGTCATGTGTTCATGACAGTGTCATGTCACTCTTATGTAGATACCTTCAAGTAAAGTGTTACCGAATATTTAACAAGAATACTCCCAACAGTCTCTGGGGAAAACCAGAGAGAGGGGGTGAGGAAGGAAAGGAAACATCTGCAAAAGAAAGAAGGAGTGAGATGGCGTTGAGATAGCTAGAAAGAGTGAATTTCATTGATTTGTTGATTTTATGTCCAAATATAATATGTCATTTCAGCAGCTGGTCCAGCAGATAAGATGTGAAGCAGCATGGATCTTAATCCAGCCAGAGACAAGTTAAGGAACTATGTTTACCACAAATATTTATACAGTTAGAGTTGATGGAAAAGGCTTTTTGAGGGAGCTATTAAGGAATATAGGCATATGCACCCACATACACAATGGCATGAGAATATTTCAATACATATACATAAAACAAATCCCCATGTGACATAGCCGCTGCCTTATAGCACTTTGTGTGTGTACGTGGGACCATCTGTACAGGAAAAGTGTGCGAGCTGATGTCAGTGTGTGTACAAGTGTGCACACTTGACTCTGTGTATATCTGATAGTAGAGTGGATGATCTACAGTATAATAAAGAGCAGCAGCTATATTCCATCTCTTCCTCGTTGGGGCAGACACAATATTATTCACTCCACTGGCTCTGGCTAATCACATCAGCCTACTCACACTTACACACACAAACACACAGACAGACACAGACACACACACACACACACACACACACACACACACACACACACACGCACACACACACACACACACACACACACACACGCAAGATTGCATTAACCATTTTTAGAATGCAGCACTTTCTGCAGTTGAATAGATAAGTAAGTGAGCCAACATCACATCTATATCTGTCACGATCCAAAAAGCTCTGATAATATTTACACATGCTTCTTTTTTGATGATCCTCTCAGCATGTCAGGTTGCATAAAGAATATTTAACAAGAACACTCCCAACAGTCTCTGGGGAAAACGAGAGAGAGGGGGTGAGGAAGGAAAGGAAACATCTGCAAAAGAAAGAAGGAGTGAGATGGCGTTGAGATAGCTAGAAAGAGTGAATTTCATTGATTTGTTGATCTTATGTCCAAATATAATATGTCATTTCAGCAGCTGGTCCAGCAGATAAGATGTGAAGTAGCATGGATCTTAATCCAGCCAGAGACAAGTTAAGGAACTATGTTTACCACAAATATTTATACAGTTAGAGTTGATGGAAAAGGCTTTTTGAGGGAGCTATTAAGGAATATAGGCATATGCACCCACATACACAATGGCATGAGAATATATACAATACATAAAATAAATCCCCATGTGACATAGCCGCTGCCTTATAGCACTTTGTGTGTACGTGGGCCCATCTGTACAGGAAAAGTGTGCGAGCTGATGTCAGTGTGTGTACAAGTGTGCACACTTGACTCTGTGTATATCTGATAGTAGAGTGGATGACCTACAGTATAATAAAGAGCAGCAGCTATATTCCATCTCTTCCTCGTTGGGGCAGACAATATTATTCACTCCACTGGCTCTGGCTAATCACATCAGCCTACTCACACTCACCCACACACACACACACACACACACACACACACACACACACACACACACACACACACACACACACACACACACACACACACACACACACACACACACACACACGAAAATAAATGCAGACAGCCATGCGTGAACGCTCCCCAAGAGTTGCAAGTTTGATGCCAAGATCTGACTCCTGAAGCTCATTTAAATGTGCCCCAGCCATGTTAAAGATGGGATTCAGAGAGGAAATATAAGCTTTAATAAAAGGCTGTTGCTGATAAACAAGCATTATGAAACTACCTACCACAGTGAAAACATTTCTGATAAATACGTTTGGATTAGTTATGTGGCATGGGTCAGCCCAAATGCAGATACTTAGGATCGGCTCGGGACATTTCTACTCTACAGGACCGAAATAATGACAAGTTTTGTGTCCAAAGCGCAGAATCTTTCTGTCTTAGCTGGTACAAAAACCACTGGAAGTGAGGATTTGATGTTTTCAAAGCTGAAGCCTTTTTAATATGTAACAAACTGCTGATGCATGTTTGTGTCCCGCTGCAATTCTGACTCTCTGATTATCAAAAAAGTAGACCCCTGCAAAGGTAGTAAATTTAAAAATCAACTTTAAGCCTGTATGTGCGTGTGTGTGTGTGTGTGTGTGTGTCTGTGCATGTGTGTGACCCCCCGGGGAGCGTATGCGTGCCAATTCATCCCTCTGAAGGAGGTCTGGGGGGATTACAGGGAGAAATGATGGGAAAATCTGGGAGCACTCTCTCATTCACTCACACGCCAGGCTGCTTTTAAGGACAGGCGAGTGTGTGTATATGTGCAGTGTGTGTATGTGCAGTGCGAGCGGCTGCTGCCTCATCAAAAGGCACATTCCATTTTTCCACTTTATGCTGATACAATCTTCGTGTGCACACGCACACAAAGAAGGCTGACTCTGACTTGATAGCCGAAGCTCAGCGAAGCTCAAGTGCAATTTTTAAAAAGTTTTTATTGTGTATGAATCAACAACGTAGATCAACAGTTAACAGGAATCTCTGCTGACATCATCTCATACATCCTCAATGCTTTTTTCAGGGACATAACCCTCCACCTGGAAAGATGATTAACATTTCAAAGTCAAGAATCTTCTTCTCACACTCACCCACGCTTTCAAAGCAGGAACGGACTGCCTTGTAAAACATTTGACATATGAATTTACGGAAAATGGCAATTTATGACAAGTGAATAAAAAGGATTGAGAGCCACAATAAAAGTAAAGACCCAGACAAGGATGATATAACATTTTCCACTTTGCGAAGGAAAATGGATGAAATTAAGAAATAGAAGAGAGAAAAAAGCTATAAGAGAGCGGTAAATATAGCAGGAAGTATCTTATAGATGACATTAATCTTTTAAAGTATTTTATTAGCCTAATTGTGTAAAGCCTAAGGCATAAAACCACTTCTCTGTATAGGGACAGACAGAAGGGAGAGGTTTTGGGGATCATACTTTCTGTCACGAAAGATTCCTCTGCTGCTTGAAACCACTTGAAACAAGTCCTCTCACATTTAACAGATGGATGAGGAAACCACACAGATACTCCTGACCTCTCTTGACTTTTAAATCTTTTACTCTCTCCACTTTCTGCCACTTCCACTCTTTTTACCCCTGTCCCTCCTCTTTTCCTCTCTCGCTCTGTCTCTCTGTTTTTAACTTTGTGTCAGTTTTACTGAATCAAGGGCAAGCTGTCATGCTTCATGTGTGTGTGTAGATGGTGTGCGGCCCCTGTGACCCAGGCTGTGTGCATGCGAGAGCCAGACAGTGTGTGAAGTAACCACTGCAACCACAGTCACGGTATCCATCCCTCCTCCCTAAAACAACCCCTTAACCCCTGCCTTCCACCCTCTCTCTTTGCCTCCTTCCTTGCTTCCCTCCCTCCTTTCATGGTTCTCTCTAGCCTCCTCCATGTCCATAATTCCTTTCTTTTTGCCTCCCTCTATTCCTTTCTTTATCCCTCTCCACTCATGTCTTTCCTTTCTTCCCACCCCACAATCCCTCAAGTCTGCCCTGGGGAGACCATTGTCTGCTCTTCACTAAACTTGTCTTTTCACTGTCACTTTACAACTAGTTTTCATCAACATCTGCATTGTTCCACATTATAAGTTTCATAACTGCAGTCAACCTATGAACAACGGGGGAAATTATCCTTTTTATTGTGACTGAGTTTCTCAGTAGCAGTAATTTGGCTCTAATTTAAGTTTGTTTTGACTTTAGTATTATAACTGTCCCTAATTTCTTTTTCTTTTTTTAAACATCTGTTTTGGAGGATATTTTTTCCTCATAACTGGCCATTTATAGTGCTGAATAAATCATTACATTATTTCATTCTGTACATAGTCTTTTTATTTTGCTATGCTTTTTATTTTAAAATAATCTAGTGATAGTCTCCGTTTGCCAGCCCTATCTCCACAGCGCTGCGGAGGAGGGTCTGGCTAGTCCCCACAGCATTCCGGGATGGGAGAAAAACGTGCTCTGGTTTATTGGCATTTCTTTAAAGGTCCTATGACATGCTGCTTCTTGGATGCTTTTATATAGGCCTTAGTGGTCCCCTAATACTGTATCTGCAGTCTCCTGAAATTCAGCCTTGGTGCAGAATTACAGCCATAGAAGCCATTGCTGCAGGAGTCGAGTGGGCCAAACGTTCCCGCCCCTCCATGCAAGCCATAACCTTCATTAGAGCTGGAGAGCAACCAAGGCCAGCTGCAAAAACATCTGCAGGAATCCTGGCCACTGCGAGCTGGCAGCTGTTGGTGGACCTGGAGCAGCAACTCAAGTTCCCCCAAGTACCACCATCTTAAGACCAGATGTTGTTCTCTTGTCTGAATCCACCAAACAAGTGGTTCTGTTGGAGCTAACAGTCCCTTGGGAAGACCTTTTGGAAGAGGCCTTTGAAAGGAAGCTTGCCAAGTACGAGGGACTGGTTAGCGAGTGTAGACAAGCCGGATGGAGAGCAAGGAATCTTCCAATAGAGGTAGGAAGCAGGGGCTTTGCAGCCCGATCACTGTTCAGAGCCTTCAGCGTGTTAGGCATCGATGGAGTGAGAAGGAGAAGAGCCATCCACAATACCACCGAAGCGGCAGAGAAAGCCTCAAGATGGCTATGGCTAAAGAGAGGAGATCCTTGGGGGCAGAGTAGCTAGATTCGCCAACTGGACACAAGCTGGGGTCTGATCAGCCTCAGCTGGGTCACCTGGAGGAGGGTGTATGATGTTGAAAGACCCAAAACATCCAATGATTCCAGGAACATCACTGAAGATGTGTCCAGTAGCATCAGATGTATTTGCACAGCTTTAACCTGATTCGATCAGTGACAACCAGGAAAGACTGGTTGACAACCACGAAAAGCGTGGTGACGACTGGAGAGTCAGTGACAGCTCGGAGAGACGGCAACCGGGGCAGAACGGGCTGGCAACCCAATCTGTGTCTTCTGTGAGGGGGACGCCCATAACAAGCTACGATGAACCTAAAGGAAAAATACCCCCAGGGGTGCCCGAGAGGGGGGGAGAATGAGCACCCCAACTGGACGGATTCAATGGTATTGGACCAAGGCAATGGACAAACGACTACGAGCAAGCAGTGTACATGTGGCAAAATCTGTAAGAACGAGCGAGGCCTAAAGATCCACCAAGGGAAGATGAAGTGTCTCGTGGGGACAGGACCAACACAACGCACAGGTGTCCAACCTGGTGAGACGCAGGAGGAGCCAGGCCCGGAGTCACCCCACAGTGCCCGGAAGTGTTGCAAATGACTCCCTCCAGCATCAAGTCTGAGAGGAGGCGGATCAAGTGGCCAGCAGCTAACATTACCTCACTGTGGAACCAGTTTGACATTGATGTCGACCAGATTCTGGAGGCCACCATGAGGGGAGATGTCGACAGGAAACTGCAAGCCATGACAACGATCATCATTAGCATCACATCCGAACGGTTTGGTGAGGTGGTGAAGGCAGGAGGCTCCAAAGGATCTCACTCAAAGAACCAACGTGAGGTGAGAATCCATAACATCAGGCAGGAGATGAAGACCCTGAAGCGACAGTATAAGCAGGCAGGAGAGGAGGAGCACACTGGCCTGGCACAGCTGATGTGCATCCTACGGAAAAAGATCAGGATCCTCCGCCGGGCAGAGTGACATCGGAGGCGCCGCCGCGAAAGAGCCCGAAAGCGAGCAGCATTCATTGCCAACCCCTTTAAGTTCACTAAGGAGCTGCTAGGACAGAAGCGTAGCGGCCAGCTGGTCTGCTCTCAGGAGGAGATTAATCACCACCTGAAGGAAACATACAGTGACCCAGAGAGAGAACAG
This sequence comes from Sander vitreus, assembly GCF_031162955.1. Classification (NCBI taxonomy): domain Eukaryota; kingdom Metazoa; phylum Chordata; class Actinopteri; order Perciformes; family Percidae; genus Sander; species Sander vitreus. The sequence goes on from NC_135857.1 coordinate 21,612,768, forward strand.
GAGTTGGGGGAGTGCAGCACTCTGATAGACCCTCCTGGGCCAAGCGTGCAGTTCAACATGGCAGAGCTGCAGCTGAAGGAGGTTCGAGAGGTTGTCGGGAAAGTGCGAGCAAGCTCTGCTCCAGGACCAAGCGGCACTTCGTACAAAGTGTACAAAAACTGTCCTAAACTCCTGCTGCGTCTGTGGAAGATCCTGCGTGTCATCTGGAGGAGGGGCAGGATTCCGGAACAGTGGAGAGTTGCCGAAGGGGTCTGGATTCCAAAGGAAGAGAACTCCAGGAAGATAGACCCGTTCCGCATCATCTCCCTGTTGTGTGTTGAAGCCAAGATCTTCTTTAGTGCTGTCTCCAACCGGCTGTGCACCTTCCTTTCAAAGAACAGGTTTATCCACACATCAGTTCAGAAAGGGGGAATGGCAGGAATGCCTGGATGCTTGGAACATACAGGTGTGGTGATGCAGCTCATCAGAGAGGCCAGAGAGAACAAGGGTAATCTGTCAGTGCTTTGGCTTGATCTGGCAAATGCATATGGCTCAATACCACACAAGCTTGTGCAGCTCACTCTGACAAAACATCACGTCCCCAGCAGAGTCAGAGACCACATCGCTGACTATTATATCAACTTCAGGATGAGAACCTCTTTAGGAGCAGTGACATCAGGCTGGCACAAGATCGAGATCAGAATTATCACGGGCTGTACCATCTCCGTATTTCTGTTCTCTCTGACCATGAATATGCTCACAAAGTCTGCTGAACCAGAGTGCAGAGGGCCCAAGATGAAGTCAGCTCAACGCCAGCCACTGATAAGAGCATTTATGGATGACCTCACAGTCACCACAGAGTCAGTCCCAGGCTGTCGATGGATTCTGAAGGGTCTCGAAAAGCTAATGGAGTGGGCACGGATGTGTTTCAAACCAGCCAAGTCAAGATCAATGGTGCTGAAAAGAGGAAAGGTGGATGACAAGTCCCGGTTCAGCGTCGCAGGGGTAACAATCCCAACCGTCACTGAGAAGCCTGTCAAGAGCTTAGGCAAGGTGTTTGACAGCACCCTGAGGGACGCAGCAAGTTCAAAGCTTGGCTATACCAGCATGGCATTCTTCCCAGGATCCTGTGGCCACTCCTCGTCTATGAAGTGCCAATCTCGACTGTGGAAACCTTAGAGAGGAAGGTCAGCAGCCACCTTAGAAAATGGCTGGGGCTTCCAAAAAGTCTAAGCAGCATCGCACTCTATGGGCATCGCAAACAAACTGCAACTGCCACTCAAGTCCTTGGAAGAGGAGTTCAAGGTAACGAGAGCCAGGGAAGTGTTGCAATATAGAGACTCAAGCGATCCAAAGGTTGCAAAGGCTGGGATTGAAGTGAGGACTGGTCGGAAGTGGAAGGCTGAGGGGGCTGTTCGACAAGCAGAGGCAAGATTACATCACAACAGGCTGGTGTGGGAGTGGTAACAAGAGGCAGGGCTGGACTGGGTTCCTTTTCAACTCCCCACATTGACACCACCAAATGGAAGGAAAGGCGCCGCCTAGTCCAGGAGGAGGTAAAAGCAGTGGTAGAGGAGGAGAGAACCTGCAGGACAGTGGGAATGAGGCAACAGGGTGCCTGGATACAATGGGAGAATACGATCGAGAGGAAGGTGAGCCACAGCGGATCAAGTTTCTCGTCCAGGCGGTATATGATGTGCTTCCCAGCCCATCAAACCTTCACATATGGGGCAAAGTGGAGTCACCAGCTTGTACACTGTGCTCCAAGCGTGGAACCCTAGAGCACATTCTGAGCAGCTGCTCAAAGGCACTGGGAGAGGGAAGGTACAGGTGGAGACATGACCAGGTGCTGAAGGCCATTGCTGAAGCCATTGCTGCAGGAGTCGAGTGGGCCAAACGTTCCCGCCCCTCCATGCAAGCCATCACCTTCATTAGAGCTGGAGAGCAACCAAGACCAGCTGCAAAAACATCTGCAGGAATCCTGGCCACTGCGAGAAACTGGCAGCTGTTGGTGGACCTGGAGCAGCAACTCAAGTTCCCCAACCACATTGTGACCACCACCTTAAGACCAGATGTTGTTCTCTTGTCTGAATCCACCAAACAAGTGGTTCTGTTGGAGCTAACAGTCCCTTGGGAAGACCGTTTGGAAGAGGCCTTTGAAAGGAAGCTTGCCAAGTACGAGGGACTGGATAGCGAGTGTCGACAAGCCGGATGGAGAGCAAGGTGTCTCCCAATAGAGGTTGGAAGCAGGGGCTTTGCAGCCCGATCACTGTTCAGAGCCTTCAGCGTGTTAGGCATCGATGGAGTGAGAAGGAGAAGAGCCATCCACAATACCACCGAAGCAGCAGAAAAAGCCTCAAAATGGCTATAGCTAAAGAGAGGAGATCCTTGGGGGCAGAGTAGCTAGATTCGCCAACTGGACACAAGCTGGGGTCTGATCAGCCTCAGCTGGGTCGCCTGGAAGAGGGTGTATGATGTTGAAAGACCCAAAACATCCAATGATTCCAGGAACATCACTGAAGATGTGTCCAGTAGCATCAGATGTATTTGCACAGCAGCCACTAGAGCCAGTCCCACAATGAGCTTTCTTTAGGATGTGCCATTTCTGTGTCTGTAGCTTTAAATGCTATTGAGGAAGAGAGGGTGGGGGCAAGGTGGAGGGTGGGTGTGTGGCCTTGACCAACTGCCACTTTGCTTGTTTGCAAGCAATGATGTCTCTCTCTTTCTCATGGGCGGGCCAAATTCTCTGGGTGGGCAAAGCAGAGAAAGGGGAGGTAACCTTGCTCCTTATGACCTCAGGAGGAGATTCCAGATTGGCCTAATCTAAGCTTTCATTTTCTCAAAGGCAGAGCAGGATACCCAGGGCTCGGTTTACACCTATCGCCATTTCTAGCCACTGGGGGACCATAGGCAGGCTGGGGGAACTCATATTAATGTTAAAAAAAACTCATAAAGTGAAATTTTCACGCCATGGGACCTTTAAACCAATCACAATCTTCAGCGCTTTTATCCTTTATTCACCTATACTTACTGGACAATGACGCAGCAAAAGGCATGAAGCAGATTAAACATTACATGGGCATGAAGGGGGAATAAAGACACATTTTCTATTTCCACATCCTACTACTGGAGACAAACACTTTTAAAGACCACAAAGAACCCTGCAAAGGGCTTATTACAAAAGTGATGTAAATTTCAACTCTCCAAAACAATTAACCACAGTTACAATGGTATTGCATAAATGGCTTCCCGGGGGTGGAAAGATGATGCTCTTTTCTGGTTAGATCATGCAACAGAAGGGTTGGCACAGGGCGATATGCAGTGACAAGGTGGCACAGAGGGTGGAGTGTGTATTTGGGTGTGTGTATGTGTGGGAATGAGATAACAGGGGTTAGAAAGGGACAAAGATAGATTCAGATGGGATTAATATTTGAGGCTTGGTAAGAGGAAGCACAGGAGCATATAGGGAATAAATGTAGCATAAATCTGTGTGAGTGTGTATGAAAGACTGCTTTAGGGAACAGCGTGTCCTCTCATGGGTCACTGGAGGTCAGTGGAAGTGGTCAAATCTCAAAAAACACTTGGGATGTGTGTGCGAGAACGTATGTGTGAATACTTGTGGTCTGGACATAAAGTGAGTACAGTCAAGTCAGTGATCAAGCCTTGTTCTCTCTGAACATCTGAAGAAAGGACATTTAGGGACACACACGCACACACACACACACACACACACACACACACACACACACACACACACACACACACACACACACACACACACACACACACACACACACACACACACTGAGGGGCAGCAGTAGCTCAGTCCGTAGATACTTGGCTTGGGAATCAGAGGGTCACCAGTTCAACTACCTGTACGGAATGTGGACTGGCAGCTGGAGAGGCCAGCACTGCCTGCTGATGTGCCCTTGAGCAAGGCACAGAACCCCCATATGCATGAGGCACCTTTAATGGGCAGCCCCCTCACTCTGACATCTCTCCATTGATGCATGTATAGGTCCTGTTTGCGCATGTGTGTGTATTTCGGTCCTGTGTGTAATGTGTAAAATGGTGGGGAACAAACGTGAGGACGCCGCAGAGAAACTGTCTCTTTATGTCCCATCAAGCCATTAATATTTATTCAAATAATGAGATCAACTGGAAAAATTAAAGTATTTCAGCCTCGAGGGGCAAGCTTTCACTTTCAAGTCTACCACTGAGTTTTAGATTTCAAATATTTTGGGGTTATATATTGATAGGAATCAAGTGGCTCATTAAAATATTGTTATAAACCCTTTGAAAGGATAGTTAAATTGAATAATTAAAAACAAAGAACATTTTCACAAATGCCCTGTAATCCTTACCCATCATTAGACTTTGATTTCACTTTGCTATGCTCACTGCTGTTTCTCCTTGCCAACATGATAGAAAGGACAGGATGGCAAGTTTGACTGTACAAGACAATAAGGGAACTTTTGATGGTAAAGAATGGATGAACTGATGATGAAAACACACACACACACACACACACACACACACACACACACACACACACACACACACACACACACACACACACACACACACACACAAACACTGGAGAGACATCTGCTGGGGTTATAAACTTGTTTGAAATCCTAAAAAAAAAGAAAATTCTCTTATAAAATATTGGAAGGAGTATTTCCTATGTGAGGCCAACTCCATGATGAAGGCCATAGGTTGCAGCACTGTCCCATAAACGTATATGATATAGATACAAACATATACATTTGTCATCTATTTGGCTCTCCGGAAATACAGTACACATTTTTTCAGTGCCAGAGTCTTCAATTTATCCCTTGGAGAGACAGCTGTGGAGTAAACGACTACTCAAGAAAACATGGCTTTCCATGAACATTTGTAAGTGTGGAAGAGGACATGCAAAAAACTATAAACCAATCCATATATTATGACACCAACTACAGACTTGCACACATTTTAAAAGATAACATGCAGTGACACAGGCAGACAGGACATTTTAGCTTTAACAGTCAGTGAGTGAAGTAAGTGTAAAATTCTCTCTCTCTCTCTCTCTCTCTCACACACACACACACACACACACACACACACACACACACACACACACACACACACACATCCACCCACCCACAAACACACACACACACACACACACACACACACACACACACACACACACGTAAGATTGCATTAGCCATTTTTACACTGCAGCACTTTCCGTAGTTGAATAGATAAGTAAGTGAGCCAACAACACATCTCTATCTGTCACAATCCAAAAAGCTCTGATAATATTTACACGCTTTTTTTTTTATGATCCTGTCACCTTTGTAAGTGTTTGTTTCTGCTTGTACATTGTATGATTAATCTTTCAGTTTTGTATACAGTTTTCTGTATAATGCATTAGAGGATTTTCAGACCATCTCTCCTCAAAGGAATAGAAAATAACAGTTTGATGCAAATAAATGATAAGGCACACAAACTTGTCAATGACACAGATCATCTTTATGCCGCATTTGAAAAAATGTTTCTGTCAGAGATGGGGACTCGGGTTTGAGACTCGGACTCGAGTCACACTTAAGTCGCACACAGTGACTTGACTTGAGACTCTTATTCAAAAGACTTCAGACTCATCTCAGACTCAAGATGCGGGATTTGTAGGAAATGTCTGATGAGCTTGATGTTATTCTCCTCCCTACGTAACCTCAGAGACTTGAAACTTGACTTTGACTCTAGCTCAGAGACTTTAGTGTTAACTACAATAATGTATATTTAAACGTCTGTTCGACTTAAAGCTCCAGATAAGGGGTAAACATAGCACGATGTAACACCCCTGAGCTTTGATCTCTGTCTAACTTTATCTGTAAACAGTGCAATCAGGGACATGTAGTCCACAAAAAAACTAGATAAAGTATTGACATGGATAAACACCCGTAAATGCAAGGTTATTAAGCAGTGTGCTGGGCAGTGTGAGCCGGCCACACAGGGAGAGGTAACACCCTTACATAAGAGACTGGGCATAGCTCCCAACACTCTGTTAGATCCACTCACTCTGCACTCAGAGAAAGACGTAGGCCCTTGGTTTTGCATTGACAAGAACACATACACAGGATTCCTGCCTTTACTCACCTTAAGTCCTCTCAGACACAAAAGGGTTATAAATATTTAACATTAGAACAAAACAGTCTATTTCCCAACCAGGGATTTAGCACAGCCATCAGTCTGTGGTTTAGAGTGCGGATCGGGCGCATTTTTCTGTCCGAGCCCGGCCCGCCTCCAACAGAGCAGTAACCGAACCCAACCCGAGCCCGACAGGCATTAAGATATTTATGTCCGAGCCCGACACAGTTAAAATCAAATTTTTTTCTCATACTAATGACACATGTACATGTGTTTGTGTGGAAAGCTTTTATTAAGCAACTGTAGGAAGGCATTTGGAAATGTCAACAGATGAGCTCATCAGCACACACGGGGCAACAAGCGCATGTTAATAAGCTGTTTAATTTAAAATGTTCAATGTGTTAACCTTTCCTGATCGCTTCGTTTCTGACCGTGAGAAAACCAGGGGAGACTCGTTACCTTCAGGGCTGACGTTATAAAATGAATAACGTCGGGGTTAAAATCCCGTTTCTGGTGAGCAAATGAATGAACTTGGCTTTCAGTCTGGGGTTTATTTCGGACACCGCACACACTGTGTACGAAACGTAAACTTATTCCACCAACTCTGCTCCGGTCGCATCTACACGTCTGCTTCCTCTTTCTCTATCTCTTTTCTGCCCACTTTCCACACACACACACACACACACACACACACACACACACACACACACACACACACACACACACACACACACACACACACACACACACACACACACACACACACGCACTGAGCTCTCTTTAAGGAGCCGCAGCACCATTTTACAACAAATGCCATATCGCGCTGATGTGACCGAGCCCGACCTGAACCCGAACATCATTTCTAAATATCTGTCCGAACCCGGCCCGGCCCGTCGGGTACTGTCGGGCTCGGGTCGGGTATCCATCCTCTACTGTGGTTGTGGTGTCACTGTTAAGAAAAGGAAAGCACAGCCATGCACTGAAGCTGGCTCCCAGTGAGGACCAATACACCAAAGTTAACTCATACACATTTCCAGGTTCAAGATTTGTTTCTGCATTTTTGACGTTATAAGTAAAGAATCAGACTCACACTCAGTGGTGAAATGTTGAAGAGTTTTATGGCTTGTGATCTATACCACAAGCCATAAAACTCTTCAACATTTCACCGCTATATGTTTACTTACTTAATATTTTATATATATATATATATATATACATACTATGTATGTAGGTTTGTTATAAATTTTTATTCTATAATTGTATATATGTTGAACAGTGTTTTCATTCCTTCTTTGTATATGTTTGAGGTGTTCTGGTATTTTATTTTATTTATTATTATTTCTTGTAATTCTGTATGGATGTGTGTCTTATACCTGCTGCTGTAACAGCAATTTCCCAGTTTGGGATTAATAAAGTTCATTTCTCTATCTATATCAGAATCAGAATCAGAAAGGGTTTTATTGCCAAGTACGTTTTTAACACATACAAGGAATTTGTTTTGGTGTTATATATATATCTATCTATCTAGAATAGAAAATGGTAGAGAATCCTCGATTAGACAGAATAGATATCACAAGCATGACCTTTCTCTCCTCAGCTCTCTCGTTTCCTGCGTGGGAATCTCCAGAGCATCCCTCAGTCGTGTCACTTCCTCTTCAGCTGCACAGTAGTTCCGACTCATTTTTCCCTCTCTCTGCTGCCATGATGCCAGCTGCCCCTGTATGGTGTCACACCTTCGTTGGCATGACAACCACCTCTCATGTTTCTCCTCCAACTCTCCTTTTAACCTGTTGAAAAGATGCAGAAGATGAGCACAAACACATAGCTACTGTCCATACTGTAATATTCTAGGAGGAATTTTTCATCTGCATGTATTCAGTAGGGCATGTGAATGCATGTTTTGAACAACCGCACACACCTGCAGGCACACATAAACTCTACACTCACAGTACAACAGATGAGTGTAAGCGTCAGAGCGAGAGTCTGTTACATAAGAGAGAAGCCGTTTATTCTCCAACCTTATCAGGCTCCTTATAATCTGGTGGTTGACACACACAAACACACCAGAACTGGGTCAAACACCCTTTCTTTTCAAGGTTTTCCACACAGCAAGTACCCAATCATTGTAGCATTCTTCTGACAGTGAACTTTGGTAGGTCAAGAAGTACTGTGAAAACGCACTTATGCACGCATATTGTACATGCATAAAAGGAGACGATTATGGACACTTAGTGAATGTATGTACATATAAGTCAGTATCTAAGTGATATTAATGCTTCTTTTCGTAGATAGAGGAGTGGGATGAAATGTTCTAGGAAAGAGAGTTCAAATGGAGAAGGAGATGGGCTGACAAAGAGAGAAAAAGCAGTTACAGTAATAAAGTAACATGCCAGTATGTTGACAGTCAGTGTTTTGGCAATTTATATCTGATTTTAGGTCGACATATGAAGAGAAACTAAAGGGACATTCACAAAAAAACATTTTAAACCATTTGAACAAAGTGAAACTGGAAAGATTCAAAATCCAATTAACACAAAAGCAGAAACTACTAGATAGTAGTTTCTACTTATTGATTTCTCTGTAGAAACCAAAGTGTGTTGACCAGATAAACATTATCTTAAGGCACCCATGGACATGGACCCATTAGACAATTTGGTGAATTGATGTCTCCAATTACATTTTCTCTGAGCGATGGGGGGCTTTCTCCCTCCCCCCGACTTCCCATCCCTTCTGAAATAGAATCCACCCCCCCAGTGGAGTACAGTCATATGTTGAGCTGTATAGGAGCCAGAGGGTGAGATCAGAGACTGCTGTGTGGGAAGGGAAATAAATCGACAGTGTAATTGAACACACCAGGCTGCCAGTGGTTTAGAAAAAGAATACCAGCAGATACCATGTGAAAAAATACAAACCCCACATATATAACGCCTGCACGGAAAGATGAGAGGCTCTGTGTGTAAATATCTGTCTGTGGGTGTATGCACACTTGTCTGCCTGTGTATAAGAGTGATGCACTCCAATAGAAGTGCCTCTGCGTATCTACAATATGTGCGTGTCTCTCTGCACAGATGACTGTGTGTGTGTGTGTGTGTGTGTGTGTGTGTGTGTGTGTGTGTGTGAGAGAGAGCGAGAAAGAGAGAGAGAGAGAGAGAGAGAGAGAGAGAGAGAGAGAGAGAGAGAGAGAGAGAGAGCGAGAGAGAAACATGACTCCATGCCAACTAAGGAGTGCTTCCATCTGTTGCACCAGCCTCACACGAGACTCTGAAGTGTCACCGGCACTTTATGGAGCCTAAGATCTCCTCAACTGATCCTAGAGCAGATCTCAGCTGACACTAATATCCCCACCTCTCTTTGGGAGGAAGGAGATGGAGAAATAAAGCAGAGGCGGAGGATGATTTGAAGGACAGTGAGTGAGATGAGTACAGGGATTGTGGGAAAGATGGAGAAGGGAAGGAATGGGAATTTATCGCAAGATAAAGCAAAAGTGCAGAGAAAAAGAAAGAGGAGAGCTCAGTATTACCCGAGTAGTTTTTCCCTATGCTCGTTCTCAGCCTCTTTCTGTTGGGACAGCTGCTGCTCACACTGTCTCCTCTGCTCCCTGGAGACACAAAGTGCATGGCATGGTCACTCAATTTTCACCATTTGTTGAGTCAGTAAATGTTTGACAAGGGTAGTGCTACTGACATGGCTGAAAATAATCCATTCCTCTTTCACTAAAATGTAATTCACATTAATTGTACCCACATTTCACATTCAGGCAGGTGGACATAGATTTACTCCGGAGTATGTTTTTACAATTTCAAGTGTCATTGAAAAGTACTTGAGCAAGATAGCAAATCCATACAACTGCTATTCTGTGTACTCCTACGCTTGAATCTCCAAGTGGAAGAGGCTTCACAATGAACTCTCCCTCTGGGATCAGCAAAAGTTCAAGAAAGCTTCCTGTCTTTTTGCTTACAAAATGCTTTTGGTTGTCATTTTAAAACAGCTTTCCATGAGTCATTTAGATAATTTTTTTTGTTGTTATATTCAAAGTAAATAAGCTATGTGTAAGGCTATGTTTTTCCATGTGCAGCTGCTGCCTCTCTCTTGAGAAAGTAATTTGGAAATCAGTTTTAATTCTAATTCTGCGTGCCATGACAGTATGTGGTACTCCCGCCTAATGTGCACACACTGTGTGGATACACACACACACACACACACACACACACACACACACACACACACACACACACACACACACACACACACACACACACACACTTATCCTATCCCTCCTAACCCTGTCGGCTTCCCAGCCTAATCCCCTCTCTGGCGGCATGATCAGTTAATGTGTTTGACTGTGTGTGTGTGTGTGTGTGTGTGTGTGTGTGTGTGTGTGTGTGTGTGTGTGTGTGTAGCTGGCTGTCTAGCCCTGTGACCTTGCAGCCACACGCAATGAGGATACAGAGTGAGAGGGCCCGCACGTCTGAGCTCAAAGGCAGACAGCCTGTTTTTACTGCCAATCTACAACAGACTTTTCTGGCAATTGTGTAGAATTATTTGTATATTTCACTAAAGTGGATTCAGTGAAACTGCTTTGTACCAGATACCTATAGGCAGGTTGGCTTTTGTTTCTTTAAAGTGTATAACTAAACATTCTGATGCTGGAAGCCACATATGATATTTGGAAATCAAATATTAATAGCAATATTTTCAAATTTTAACAATTTTTTGACAATATGTGAGCAACAGACAGACAGAAGTACAAATAGAGACACAGGCCCAGATACACACAAACACAATCCAAGTAATACACTCACATCTGTCTGGCACCAGTTATCAGCCTCCCTCTCTTTGTACCTCTCATCACACATCTCCATTCCATTTCCTCTCTCTCTCTCTCTCTCTCTCTCTCTCTCGTTCTCTTTTTTTAACCCTGTTTTCCTCCCATACTGTTACGGCTACTGGTGATTTAGAGCAGGCCCCTGAGTGCTCCTACATTCTGCGTATTTAGCAACAGCATACTGTTCGTACTTTACAGCCCACTGTCCCTTGTCTTTCTCTGTCTTGCCCCTCTTTCTGTCTTCACAGTCAGATATGACATATTATCTGACTCCCAGCAGCTGGTTCCACTATTCTTTATCTGCTGGTCTCCTGTTTCTGACTTTTTTTGTCAGAAGTGAAAAGGGAGTTGAGAGAAATAGAAATGTAAAACAGGAGGTGGTATTTTTGAATTACTGTAAGGCCCAGGGCAGGGTTCAAAGTGCAGTCAAGTGCACAGTGCACCGAAGGAGTGGCGGAGCACTTTGGGTGTTTGTGTGGCTGCAGGCATGTGATGTACCCAGTGTGCACATGGAAACAAGGTGAGACTAAGAAGAATCTATTATCATATATTATCAGCAGGCATGTTGGGGGCAGGTTACAAAGACAACCCAAGGGTTCCTGAGGTGTTTCAGTGTAAAATTGTCTTTTGAATTTCCATGAAATGTTAGTCCAATGTGACCTAAAGACGTCATTGTCTCCACTTGTAATAACTTGCACTGCATAAACTAAAAAACTATGTAGAATAATGAATCATAATCAATTCCAGTAATGTGTTTAGGAGTGAAGAAGTGTGCTGGTTGCACAAGACTTAGTCAAGGTAACCACAGTGGATCCGGCGCAATCACGGCTTGACAACGCACGTCACTCAAATTACAGACTGCAGATGGAACGCATACCTGCTGCCATCAGCTGGCTGTACGGAAAGTTAATCAGCTGTTGTAAGTGACAGATGCTGATAAAAATCAAGCATTAATGATGTGTCAGCCTGTTAAAAACAATTGTGAAACAGAAAAGCAAAACTCTACAAATCAAAGTGAAATACTTTGCTGTTGATCTAGTCCGAGCAGACGTGTGGCAGACGGCGAAAAACATGGTGAATCTTGACACTGAAATTGTAATGTACCAGTAAAACCCTGCTGAGCTTCTCCTCCTATTGTGGTGTATGGCAAGTCACCAAATACCAAACAGCCACATTAGAGGGAAAAGCCTCTCTGCATTTCAGGAAAATACCATGTCTTGTGCGGCATGTGCTCACATGATAACAGAGCCCAGAGGGAAAGAGAGAGAGAGAAAAAAGATGGTGAGATTTATTTTTGAATCTGAGAAAGAGGAGAAAAAAAGACATCCTCCTACCTGAAGGGCTGTGACCGATTTTATCTAATAGATAAACAGGGTGAGGGAGTGTGTGTGTTTCAGGCAAATGGCAGAGCAAGATCTATTGGGAAATGAGGTCCTTGGATAAACCCTGGGATCAATAGTTATTTTACTGCCGAGACACACTGTGCTTGCACAGGCGCATCAGCCTTATGAAAACAAGCTGTATCACATCAATCACATCTATCCTTTGCTCTTTCTCTCTTGACCTTCACTCATTCCATCATCCACTCTTTCATCTTCCCCCCCTTGCTCAGCGCATCCATCCTGTCTTTCATCTATCCCTCTCTTCCCTCTAATCCATCCTTTCAACCTGGCCCGCGTCTGTGTTGGATGATCCATGTGTTCATCCTCTGATGAAAGGATGAGCTCAACGTCTCCTGCCAATCCCAATGCAGCAGGAAGCTTCCCAACACCTTTGACGTACATGTCCAGATGTTACAGGAAGGGGTTTGTGACACTCTCTGTGATCCTTTTTCACAAATGCTGTCAAAGTGCCCTAGGGGAAAGTGCATACTATAACAGCCCATCATCATGGACTTGTTCAGTGGCCAATGGTATGAGTTCTAAGTCAGGTAACAGCAAAAGGTGATCATCACATCATACAAGCTTCATAACCAGTACTATTCACATGCCAAGGAAATATATGTACAAATATTGTGAATACAGGAACAGTCAGGTGTACAATCAAGATTGAAAACAAGGTGTGTCAGTAAGTAAGTGTGCGTCTATGTGTATGTGTGTGTGTGTGTGTGTGTGTGTGTGTGTGGGTGTGTGTGTGTGTGTGTGTGTGTGTCTGTGTGTGTGTAAATAGTCATGACAAAACTAGCTGCCATTTTCTCTCTGGCATGCTAATCAGATTGCATGCTAGAATCAGAAGGATTCCACAGCAGCCCACTGTCCTTAGACCGCCCCTGAATTATGTGTGTATGTGCGTTTCCAAGGCAATGGGGCTGGCGCCACAGAAACGCAACAGGTTTAGAACGCTGATGTTTGATGGAGGTGGGGGTCAAAGGTTGGGCAGCTGTCATGGCAACACCTCTTGCACACAAACAAACTGGTACTTTTTGTTCTTGGATCTTGAGCGTGCATCACAGGTTTATGAAGCTCTGGAGCTGATTTAATGCATGGTAAAACTGGAAGGATACATACACACACACACACACACACACACACACACACTGCACTTTAACTTTTATCTGAGTATTTTTACAGTGTGGTATTGCCACTGTACTTCTAAACTCCACGTCCTCCGCCATTGCATTTTTTGATTGTCATAATTTTAATTTTTGCCTGAAACTCTTTAAATTATTACATCTAATGTTTTCTCAATATTAGCCTGTACTTTACATTATACTTTAACTTGTATGTACCTTTAATTGTAATTATGTTGTTATCAGAACCTAACATCTAAAGATTGAGGGGTGTTGTACAATTGCATAGTCCTCTGACATAAACTTGTTAAACTAGTTTTTTTTTTTTTTATACATTTTGGACGAAAATTTGTGACTCAGAGTGCAAGGATCCTAAATTGCAACGTGATATCATGACTTTGTGTAAACATACACGCCACTGTCCTAAAGCCAAGTGGCGTGTTATCTGTACGTATTTTGAGCTCCGCATGTATATCTACGCTGTATACAGCAGACGACGTCACGTGGTGTGTTATCGCGAGGCTACGTTTGGTTTTAACGTCACACACGGGGGAAAAGAAAAACCGGTTGGGATTAGGAAAAGAAGAACTGGGTTGTGTTTAGGAAAAGAAAAACGTGGTAAGGAAACAACACACGCGGAAAACGAAGGAAACCCCACTCTCCTGGGTGAAAGTCCTGTGTTTTACCCACACCGACCAACCTCCCTATTTTCGACCTTTCATACTACTCACTACGGCGTCAATTCACACGCAAACGCAAGGTAACGTAAGTCAATGGAGGCCAAACGGCGTTGATAAACACTCTGAAAAGCGAGTGTGCGTCTTCATAACACGCCAATAACAGCATACCAATTGGCGTGTCATACATACGCCACCTCATGAGATCAGTCTGTAAATTGTGACTTTATGCTAAATAAATGAAATTGACATGACTCCGATTAAAACTGCATTTCAACAGATTACCCTTACAGTTATGTAAGTGAAACTTGGCTCAACAAATCTATTTCTGATAAGGATGTAACTGTAGGTGGGTACAACTTATTTAGAACAGACCGACCTAAAAAGGGTGGAGGCGTTGCGATATATGTGAAAAAGTCATTTCTTGTGAATGTAATTGTCTCAAAGTCAATAAGCAGACAATTTGAATTGTTGGCCCTTGACTTAGAAGTTTCTAAGAGTCTTCACATCATGGTTGTTGGTTGTTATAGACCCCCCTCAGCTGACAGTAGCACTCTTTCCTCTCTGAGGGAGTTTTTAACAAGTCTTAATTATAATGAAATTGTCTTATTAGGAGATCTTAATTGGAATTGGCTTCTGCCAATATCTGACCATTTTAAATCATTTTGTGATTCTTTTTCAGATTGTGAATAGCCCCACCAGACCAAACTTAAAACATCCAGAAAAATCATCATTAGTTGATCTCATTCTTACAAATGCCCCTCACAAATTGTCTTATAGCATCTGTAAGGAACACAAAAATTCCTAAAACAAGGCCGCGCATCATTTTTAAGAGGGCAATGAAGCAGTTTTCAATGCAGGGCTTTTTACATGATGTATGTATGATTTTGATTTTGATTGGGGAAGAATTAGTCTTATTGATGATGTTGAAAAGGCTTGGACATTCTTTTATGATGGTTTTACAGACCTGGTAAATAAGCATGCCCCACTCAAAAGACATAGAGTGAAAGGGCGAAATAACGTTTGGTTTAGCAATGACTTGTCTGACCTTCTTCTAGAGCGAAATCAAGCCTGGGCTCAAGCTAGAAAGTCAAGCTTGAGTCTGACTGGTAGAAATTTCAGCGTTTACGTAATTTATGTACTGTAAAAATTCGTAATGCCAAATCCGCCTATTTCCTTTCTGAAACATCGAAAAATTTAAATAATCCTCTCAAGTTCTGGAAAACAATCAAATTATTAACGGAGTCAAAAACAGATACAGAAGTACCATCTTGTATTGTTGTTGATGACAAAAAAATCATTGACAAAAATGAAATCTTCAATAGTTTTAATAATCATTTCAATGCTGCTGGTTCCCTTTATGAAACACTAAATAATCCAGTTTCTGGTTCTCCCACTGCATGTTCTGTTGATCAATTACTGTCAGCTCAACTATTTCATTTCAAGACAGTAACCGTACTAGAAGTAAGAAAGGCCTTGAAAGATCTAGATCCAAAAAAATCATCAGGTCCAGACAAATTGGAACCATATTTTCTAAAAATAGCTGCAGATTTGATAGCAAATCCAGTTACATATTTAATTAACCTTTCTTTAGCCACAAATCAAGTACCAGCCATTTGGAAATCTGCCAATGTTCTCCCCATTCACAAAGGTGGTGATCCTGCAAACATACATAACTATAGGCCTATTTCTAAATTGTCAGTATTGGCTAAATTAATGGAATCAGTCATCAGCATGCAATTAAAAGACTATTTAATTAATAAAAATATTCTGAATGAATTCCAATCTGGTTTTAGGAAACAACATAGTACAATAACAGCTGTTTCAAAAGTTGTAAATGATCTGGTCAAAATCTTAGACAATAAACAGCACTGTGCAGCACTGTTTATTGATTTGTCAAAAGCTTTTGACACAGTGGACCATAAAACACTTCTTCAAAGACTCACCTCTATTGGACTATCAGAGCAAGCAGTGGGATGGTTCAACAGTTATCTATCAGGGAGAACACAATGTGTGCGAGTAGATGGTTTCACTTCTGTCCGTAAATATTTCTAGAGGGGTGCCTCAAGGCTCAATCCTTGGGCCGCTTCTTTTTAGCATTTATATAAACAACCTTTGTAATAATATAAATAATACGAACTATCATTACTATGCTGATGATACTGTTCTCTACTGTTCTGGGTCCACTTTAGGTCAAGCAATCACAAATTTACAATCTGCTTTTAACATCTTGCAACATAATTTGGCTACTTTAAAATTGGTTCTAAACTCTAAAAAAACTAAAGTCATGACTTTCACTAAGGGAAAATCATCTAAAAACAATGTCCCAACCATTTGTACACTTTCAGGTACAGAAATCGAAGAAGTGTCACATTACAAATACTTGGGCATTATTATTGATCAATCACTTTTACATTGCATGTCCAAGGTTTGGTTAAAAAACTGAAGTTGAAGTTAGGTTTTTTCTTTAGACTCAAGTCCTGTTTATCCTTTGAAGCAAAAAAAACAACTTGTAAATGCAACTTTCTTGTCTGTTTTGGACTATGGTGACATTTTATATATGTATTCAACCTCCCAGTGTCTTCATGCTTTGGACACGGTGTTTCATGGAGCCTTAAGATTCATCACAAACTTAAAATCTCATACTCATCACTGTTTGCTGTACTCTTGGGTCAAGTGGTTCTCCCTCTCAATCAGGCGTTGGATGCACTGGCATCTTTTTATTTATAAAGCGGTATTAGGACTACTTCCTCCTTATCTGAACGCTTAGATCCTCCCGAGGTCTGCAGGGACATATCACTTGCGTTCACAGGATCTGTTTTTATTGTCAGTCCCTAAAGCCCGCACTGACTTTGGTAAAAAGGCTTACTTTGCAGCACCATCTGCATGGAATCAGCTTCAGAATGAACTACAGTTGAAGGAGTTGGTCTCTTTTTATTCTTTTAAAGGCTTTTTAAAGGATCTTGCAGAAAGGCAGTCTGTCTGTCATTGTTTTTAAATTGATTTAGGACCCTAATTTCTCTTTATGATGACATTGTTGTTTGAATATGATGAGTGAAAGTGTGTCTATGTTTTTACTTGTTATTGTCTTTGTATTTATTTTGAAACCACGCTGCTGTCACTTGCCAGGAGATTTGTAATCTCAAGGAGTTGTTTATCCTGGTTAAATAAAGGTTTGAATGAATGAATGAATGAATGAATGTAAAAATATTAAATTAGAAATTGTTGTTAAAAAATATTGTCCTTTGGATAACATTGGCCTACAGTTGAGATTAAATATTGTACACAGTGCTGCTGCTGCTGCTGTGTGCTGCTGTGTACACATTAACTGCAATTTCCACCAACTGTGGAACGGCCCCGCAGCATGTCGGCTCCGTGCTCCGCCGTCCTTCAATACCCACCAGGTCTGGATTTGTTGTGGAACGGCTACGGCCATGACTGACAGCTGAAGTCACGAGGACCCACGAGATCTCGCAAATTCACGTATGATCGCGCTATATAACAGGATGTAGTTTCTATAAACAGAACCACAAAACCAACAACAGTTTGTTTCCATCCAGAGGAGTAGAGGGGAAACAACTCTGTGCTGACCTGCTGATCTCCTGGTGTAGTGCAGGGAAATATGATCCGCCGTGAGCACGGTGTATTTTATTTTGAAAATTAACCAGATGTTTTATTTTGTTTCTGTGCTCGACTTCCTGTCTCGCACAATCTGCCCTGTGCTGAATTGCTGCGGAGCTCTCCAGCATCCGGCAAAAGTAGAAGCTCTGCGTATCTGCTCCGGAGGGCTGTGGATCGCCAGAGCTGGGACGCAGTCGGAACGCAGCCATTCCGCAGTCAGTGGAAATACACACATTGACTTTAATGGAAACCTTTTGACTCCGCCGCCGTTATGGGCCGGATCCGCAGCCGTTCCGCAGTTGGTGGAAATTGCAGGTTAGACAGCTGAGTTGAGCTGCTCTCACACACACACACACACACACACACACACACACACACACACACACACACACACACACACACACACACACACACACACACACACACATACACAAAGTCAAACTTGTGTTTGGCTAAGCACTTTTTCTTCCTTTAATCAGTTGGGTGAGATATTTGGAGAGCAAACCAACTTGTTTTTAGATTATTTTTTTTTGTAGGTAACATTATCTTAATACTCCATATTCATTGGTAATGAATGTTGTGCATTAACCTCAACTTAAAATGATTCTATCAAAAAGTCATGTATGTACACATAAATTCGACTCTACCACACACACTGCATGAGATACGTCTTTCCCGTAACTGAGCACTTTGAAACTGATAAGAAAGAGAAAGAGAGAGAGAAGGAAAAAAATCTGTTATTTCTAAAAAACAAAGATTTATGACAAAAACATTTGAGAGTGAGAAAGAGAGACTGATGAGGATGTTATAAAGGGAGAACGAGGAAACATTACTGTAGTGCATAAATGAGAGCTTCATCTGCAGATTGTCATGTCAAGTAGTCCTTTAATGTTGTGATTATCAGATAGCAGCAACATTTAACATTTACTCCCTTTGTGTAGGGGGATGTCTGTGTTTTTGTCTATTTCTGTGGGTGTTTGCTATGTGTGTGTCTGTGTGTGCATGTTTGAAGTGGTTCATTTTTCAAATATCATGACGTCACTCACACAAGATTAAAAAGCATCCTCTATTGCTTAAAAATAACACTATAACTCAGAATGTGGGACACATGCAAACATTTGTAAAAGCTGCCACTGTTCAGTGCAAACAAATGTCAGAAGCGGACCAAATATGGAATAATGTATCCATTTGGAATTCTTGTTTTTTTGTTTTAATGGATGGCGAAACTTGACCTAAAGAGTGACCAGCTCAACATTCTTTTGCTTGTGATAACAGTAGAGAGCAAGTCGTTAACAGAGAAAACCCTGCATACAGTGTCCATGAAGTAGGTACTTCTGTGTTTAAGAATTTAGTCTGGTTTTTCCACAAACTAAACAGTTTGTGCTGTGCCATAATTTACTTAACAGTTTTTGAAACTTGGAGTCAGAACCCAACATAGGGTCACAAAAAGACAGATTTTTAAGACTGATATACTGATATATTTGAGTAAAATGTTAAATATTTAATAATTATAATTTATGAAGCTCATTAAATAAACAACAAAAGTCTGCAGCCATGCTAGCAACTCTGTGAAGCTGTAATTAGGCACAGCAGTGCTTTGAGCTAAATGCTAAACATGCTCACAATGACAATGCTAACATGCTGATGTTTAGCAGGTATAATGTTTACCATGTTCACATCTTAGTGATGCTCTTTAGCATGCGAATGCTTACTAATCTGCTAGTACTCAACACAAAGTACAGCCTAGGCTGATGGGACTGTCATTAGTTTTACAGGTATTTAATCATAAACCAAATTATTAGACAAAATAAACTTTTGACCTGAGCAATTACAATTCATCCTGAGTATGTGAACAAAATGTCATGGCAATCAATCCAATAGTTCCGAATTCATCCTCTTGGGACCATGAGTGTCTGTACGAAACGTCTATCCAATAGCTGTTGAGATATTTCAGTCTGGACCAACAAAAACCATGCCATTAGCAAGGTTAAAACATATGCTTTACTCAAATTTACATGACAACTTCACAAATGCTGGGGCTAATGAAAATGTAGGTGTTTAAAATCTTTAGGTGCATTTGTGCAGTATGTTTTCAGGGTGTGTGTCAGTGGTTGCGTGTGTGTGTATTTGTGTCTGAAGGTCCAGGTAAAAAGTAAAAAAAAAAAAAAAAATGTCAAAGGAGCTGCAAAATGTTTGAACTGATAGAGCTTTGTCATCAACATATGTTTTTCTGAAGTCCTAAGCCCCTGACTAGACCTTTGTGTGAGTTTTCAAGTCAAATCCTCTGTTGTTGCAGTTTAGCAGGCCTGGTATGTGGAACGTGAGCATTTCCTGGTTTGGGCGGTGCCAGTGGAGCTGTTCAGAAGGTTTTGATTGGTAGAGGAAAATTATAAAAAGAGCCAAGACCTGCGGTGACCCGTTTTCCACCCGGCGTATTTCACATCCTAAAATCCACCTGTGTCCCAATCTGTGCATGTTTTTCATATATGTGTGTGTGTGAGTGTGTGTGTGTGTGTTTTACTACATGCTGTAGACACTTACATCAGCTGCTGAGTTAGGCACTCTTTCTCTTCTCTCATGTTCTGTAACTCCACACTGGAATGCCTCAGATCCTCTCTCAGCACTGTTCTCTCTCACACACACACACACACACACACACACACACACACACACACACACACACACACACACACACACACACACACACACACACACACACACACACACACCTTTAAGTTTACTTGACACGATGAAGATGCTGTAAAAGTTAACAAAAGCTTGCATGCACATAACACCAGCTTGAAGCCAGGCTTGTCACCAGAGGCTGTTACACTGTATGATTTACATAAAGAGAAGGCATGTACAGTAGGCAGAGTCTTCTATCACATTGTTACTTCACACTTGAGCAATGGAGAAAACCCTACACCAAATGAATCCATCTACGAGTGAGAAGATTGGAAGGAGAAACAAAACAAGAGGTGGAGGAGGAGGAACAAAAGAAAGACAGACGTTCCAGACAGAAACATGAGAGTAGCGTATAAAAGCGGTGAGGAGGAAGAGTGAGACGTACAGTAGGATGAAAATAAAAACAAGGTGGGAAATTGAGACACAAGAAAGCAGTTGAAAATGAGAAAGGGGAGTGTGTTGAGAAGAAGGGAGTATGAGGAAGTTTGTGCTCAAGGAAAACCATGAAACTGTACACCACCGTCTGGCAGTCTTTATTGTGTGTCTGACACAAAGTAGCTGCTGTATCGTTTCCTCCCTTCACTGTCTGTCCATTTTCACATTGACAGTTATGGTACAATGTTTATACAGCAATGATATGCAATTAAAAAAAACTAATTAGTAAACAAACATTTAATAAACACAGTAGTCCTTTAGCAGAATAGCAGAAATCAGAATCAGAAAAAGAATCAGAATCAGTAAAAGATTTATCGCCAAGTAAGTAACACTTACAAGGAATTTGCCTTGGTTGTTGGTGCATACATAATCATATTAAAACTTTAATATCAAATAAACAACCAATAAATACAGAAACAAATATGTATAACATAACTGTTTAAGAAAAAAGAGGCTGTATGGATTAGTGCAGGATGTGCAAAAATGTTGAGGGATGTACAAAAGAATGTGCAGGACTTCGGATTAAGAGTCTATGTCAGTGGGGGTCTGGGGCCTTGTTAATGAGGCTGAATTCAGCAGGAATGAAACAGTTTTTGTGGCGTGAGGTTTTGGTCCTGATGGACTGCAGCCTCCTGCCAGAGGGGAGGGGTTCTAAGAGTTTGTGACCGGGGTGAGAGGGATCGGCCACAATCTTTCCTGCTCACCTCAGCGTCCTGGAGGCGTACAGGTCCTGGAGAAACGGCAGATTGCAGACAATCACCTTCTCTGCAGAGCAGATAATATGCCGCAGTCTACCCTTGTCTTGGCGGTGACAGCAGCGTACCAGATGGTGATGGAGCAGGTGAGGATGGACTCGATGGCAGTGTAGAAACCATCTTTGTCTTTGGCAGGTTGAACTTCATCAGCTGCCGCAGGAAGTATCTATATCTCTGCTGGGCTTTTTGATGATGAGGGAGCTGATGTTCAGCTCCAACTTGAGGTCCTGGGAGGTGATGGAGCCCAGGAAGTGAAAGGACTCCACAGTGTTGACTGTGGAGTCAACCAGGGTGATGAGGGTGGGACTGCGTCTTTCAAAAAATCCACAACCATCTCCACTGTCTTCAGAGCGTTTAGCTCCAAGTTGTTCTGACTGCAACAGGTCACCAGGTGGTCAATCTCCTATCTGTAGGCGGACTCATCCCCACCAGAGATGAGTCCAATGAGAAGGGTGTTGTCCGCGAACTTCAGGAGCTTGACGGACTGGTGACGTGAGGTGCAGCTGTTGGTATACAGGGAGAAGAGCAGAGGGGAAAGGATGCAGTCTTGAGGGGAACAGGTGCTGATGGTCAGAGAGTTTGAGACGTTTCCCCAGCTTCCTGTGCTGCTTTCTGTAAGACAGGAAGTCTGTGATCCACCTGCAGGTGAAGTCAAGCACATGCAGCTGGGAGAACTTGTCCTGCAGCACAGCCGGAAGGACAGTATTGAAGGCAGAGCTGAAGTTCATAAACAGGAATCCTGTGTAGGTTCCTGAGGAGTCCAGGTGCCAGAGGATAAAATTAAGAACCATGTGGACTGCATCGTCTACAGACCTGTTGGCTCTGTAGGCGAACTGCAGGGGGGTCCAGGAGTGGGTCGGTGAGGGTTTTGAGGTGTGACAAAACAAGGCGCTCAAAAGACTTCATAACCACACAATATTGGCAAAGCAAGCTTTTCATTGCATGGTATAAGTTGTCTTTACTGTGCATATGACAATACACCTCTTGAATCTGCTTTGCAGGGTTCTGTTTTTTGAAAGTTCTGTTAACTTGTCTCTCCTGGATGGATATGGTCGTTGTTGTGGAGGGGGGCATGGGGGGCTCTGGGGTGGGCAGGTGGGGTTGGAGGGCTGGAGCTGGTGAATGGAGTCACTATCCCGTAAATGAAACGTAGTCAACATAGACTAAGCTGGGAACCAGGGCTTGTCATTGTTGTACCTCTATGTGGTGTGTGATGGTACACAGCTGTCCTTATAGAAGCTGATGTATGACGTCACAGCCTTTAATTTTTGCCTGTATGAGGGAATCAGGTGGACCATGACGTGGTCAGTGTCCCAGTGCAGCGCGGGGGACAGCGTGGTATGCATTGCTGACTGTAGTGTAACAGTGATCCAAAATATTCTCCTCTCTGGTTGGACATTTAATAAACTGTCTGTATTTGGGGAGTTCATGGTTGAGATTAACTTTGTTGAAGTCACCAAGAACAATAACAAGGGAGTCCGGGTTAGACCGCTCCAGATGAGTGAGCATGTTGTCGGCTATATATGGTTAATTTCTACCTGCTTGAATCTGAACTTGCTGTGATCTTGCAAAGGTAGGGAGTGTTGTTTTGCTCTGCACATTCACATAACAGGTTTCCAGGCCAGTCAATTACGGTGGCCTACAGGGGCAAACGCACTGCAACTTAATGAAACACATGCAAATAGACAAAACACAAGCAAATTAAGAACACATCTTCATAGTCAATGCATTTATAAAAAAACGGACCTGGAAGAAATGCTTAACTGCAATATTTAGGCCTTAATGTATGTCAGGCCAGCAAGCACTGGACTTACTGCAGCTCCAGGCACCTCCCCTTTCTCTGTTTTGCCCACCCAGAGAATTTGGCCCACCCATGAGAGAGAGACATCATGGCTTTCAAACGAGCAAAGTGGCAGTTGGTCAAGGCCACACCCCCACCCTCCACCTTGCCCCCCCCTCTCTCCTCCTCAATAGCTACAGACACAGAAATGGCACATCCTAAGGAAAGCTCATTGTGGGACTAGCTCTAGTGGCTGTAATTCTGCAAGGCTGAATTTCGGGAAAGAGATTTTAGATACAGTATTAGGGGACCACTGAGGTGCCATTCTTACCTGTTCACAGCTGTGACGCTTGCTGCCAGTGATATCACTGAGCCTTATGTTTGCTGCCTAGTGAAAACAATAAGCGAGTGGCCACTGCAGAATATAAAATATGTGTTTGTATCACTGGCAAATATATACCCATTTAATATCGCTCCATGGCATGTACATTTAGTGGCTCATCAGGGACATTCCATGCAGTAGAATCCATCAAACACACTTGTCATGGAGGTCTCTGGTTTGATGACTTCTCTTGACACAGCTGTTGGTATGAGAGAGAATGCCTGGTCTATGCATTTTATTTCTGTGGTATTTGCAATACATTTTGTATGAGAAAAATCTAATTGCTTATTGGTATTATTACCATTAGCATTAGTATACTAAGTACTTTGCATTATTCCTTCCATTGCTGTTACTGTCAGTCTGACATTCCTCTCCTCTGAGTCTTTGTTTCCCTTTCTTCATCTATCTCTTCCTCTCTTTCTGTGGCTTTGCTTTTTTGATTATATCTTGCCTCTTGCTCTCACTTGCTCTCTCTGAGCAGGACGAGGGGAGTGTAGGAGGTCCTCCACAAAGCAGCAATACACCAATAATTGCTTTCTGGTCACTGTGACATGACAAGGTCCACCAGTGTAAAGCAACACACGCGGACTCGCTCACAGACACTCAGAAACTCACAAAATAATACAGAACACCCAATAATTCACGCACAAAGAACCACATGCAGAAAGACACACAAGCAGCAAAAAAACACACATAAACGCTCCCAAATACACACAGAAATAGTTGTATAAATAGCCTCCTTGATGGAGCAGAAAGACTTTGCAATGAGAGCAAGCCAGCCTGTCTGACTTGCTCTACAGTGCTTCTATTATGTGTCACAGTGATTACACACAGGCACACACAGTCTAACAAGGTGGCTGTAAATATTACAGCAACTTCCTGGCAGCTAGATAAAGATTTAACTGTAAATAGATTCAAAGTATCAAAGTATTCAAAGAGTATCACAGAGTATTAATGAGAATTTCCACTCAAAATGTACTATGTTCTGCAGTAACACAGACTATAATTAACTAATTTCATCAAATTATTTCATATAATTTGCAATTCACAATAATTGGTCACACATTCTCTCCAACCAACAAAATCACACATGGACACACCCAGTGCCTCCCTTTATGCTGGGATTCACATTGTATGAGGCAATGTATAAGGAGTTAACTGTAAAGTAAGTAACCTATAACACACAGTTACCAACTGCTACACCTTGGAATTCGTATGGGACTACTATATGGAATAACTATAAAATCACATTCTTAAGTAGTTGGGTACCACACCATTTTTGGGTGTCTGCCTAGTTTATTATGTGTAATAAAAGCAATACCAACTTCTTAACCACAGCAGCATGAAAAAAGCCATGGAAGTGCTTGATTGCAGAGACCTGGAGGAGTGAAGCTGTTACAACTAGAATACTTTGGAGTTTACCATTTGTCCTACTAGAAGCTTACAACATAGTACCAAACAAGTACCAAACTAACTAAACTAAACTAAACTTGTGCCAGGTTTTATTATAAGATGGCTCAGTAACAGTGACTCATTTTAGCTCTACTTTAGATACAAACTGTTCCTCCAGTTGATGAATGTATGTCAGGGAATCAGTTTATTTCTAATGCAGTCCATAAATCTTTCAATGATGCATGCATGTTGCAACAGATCATGTTCTTACTTGACAACAGTATATAGAGTATGACAAAGTATATTCATAGTACAGGGCTAACAGACAGACAGTAAAACACAGACAGACGTGGAGCCAGTGCTGGACAGGGAGGTGACGGAAAGGAAAAAAGGTGTTTTTATATTGCTGCTGTCACTATCAACACACACACATACAAAATTGGCTACCAGGGAAATAGATACCATATAGTCTTAGGATAGCCCAGGGTGTTGGCAGATGGCTGCGGTTCAGGGATCGGTCACACACACAAACACACACACACACACACACACACACACACACACACACACACACACACACACACACACACACACACACACGCTTAGTCACTCTTAGTCATGGCTTTTCACTTAGATTTCCCTGTCAATCCTCTATCCTCTTTTCCAAACTATTGAGTGAAAACCCCCATGCTATTAAAACTCTCTGTCCATCACCGTCAAATCAGGATGTACCAGTCAGCTGCTGACATCTACACAGAGATGAACAGAGATCAATTATGTTTTCATCTTCCTCCGCTCTCAGTGCATGTCTTTGTCTTGTTCTCTGTAAAATTCCACATCCCTTGAGGTTGTTCTCTAGTCTCCTCCCTCTTCTTCTCCACCTAACTATAAACCACATTCATCTATTCACATTAGGCAATCTCCTTATGTTTCTCCCTGTCTCCCCCCCCCCCCCCCCCACTTCTCTTTTCTTCTGCTGTTTGACGGTAACCACAGATGCTGATAAATGGGTAGCACAGTTTAAATACCAGCTAACACCCATATCAGTTTGGAGTCATATGCAGGTGACTGGCTAAGGTGTGTGCTTTGTAGAGGTCCTTATAAATAAACACTACTTTCAAACATTAAATGTAGTCGCGATTCAGTTTTGCATTTTATATATTTATTAAAATTGATTGATGTAGGTCTAAAAAAAAGTAGCGTACAATCGATTAGTCAATTGTTCATTTTTCAAGCAACATTCTCTAGTTCCAGCTTCTCATTTGGAAGAATTTGTTGCTTTCTTGTTCTATGGGATTGTAAATTGAATATCTTGGTCCGTCAAACAAAGCATGATGACATTACCTTGGGCTTTAGTAAATTATGATGTCCATTTGTCACTATTTTCTGACATTTTATGAACAAAACGATCAATAATGAAAATAATTGCTAGTTCCAGCTTTAGGTTGATGCATTGATTAATATATTGATTACAGTTGTCTGTACATCCTGTCCATTTCTGTGTTTGGTTAAGAGTCCCATAGGTCCTGTGTTAGACTCTGTGCTGCGTCATGTGTATCTTATCCTGTCCCCCTGAAGTTATATGCTGTCTTGTCAGTCCTACTTATTACAATCACCTGCTTTGTGCTACTGTGACCTGTAAACACACAGGACAAAAATTGCAGCTAAATAAGGGAATAAAAATGGTGGGTGTGGGTGTGCATGCATGAGTGTGTGCATTCCTGGGTGTGTATTTTATTGCATGTGTTGGTTCGTGCAGCAGCTGCCTTTCATGCTCACGTCACTGAACAAACACATACTCACACGGCATCAATACAAAACAGCAGACTGCTTTCTTTTTCTTCCGCTATCAAATTCTCCCTCTTTCCTCCCTCTCTCCCTAAAACACACACTTGGCAGCTGTTTGGAACGCGCAGCAGAGAGAAAAAGACCCACCCATGAGGTGAGCCGGAGGTTAGCTGCCCTTCGGGTATTTACTGGCAACGATGAACACACACACACACACACACACACACACACACACACACACACACACACACACATTCCTTCCTGCTTAAATTCTCTTTAAAGTGTTTAAACACTTTTAGTGCTTGGGTAGCGACTGTTAACATACATTTACGCACGTAGATTATAGTCATCCATTGTGGGTGCTGCCCTCAGAACTAAGAGAACCCACGCTACAGTTAAACTAATATTTACTCTTTCTGAATGATTATTTGCTCAACTCTCTTTCCAGCATTGTATTAATATACACTATTTGTCTTGCTGTCCTATAAATACATACATACATCATTAAAATGTGAAGCATAAGTTGGTATGTGTGTGTATGTGTATGTGTGTGTGTGTGTATGTGTGTGCGTGCGTGCGTGTGTGTGTGTGTGTGTGCGCATATGTGTGCGTGTGTGTGTGCGTGTGTGTGTGTGTGTGTGTGTGTGTGTGTGTGTGTGTGTGTGTGTTAATGTTTACGGAGTTACCTGAGAACACCTGTGTGCTGCGCTGCAGTATCTGAGATCGGAAGGCCTGCCAGACCCCCATCAGCTGGCTGAGGAAACCCCGTACATCTGTGAGCTCACTGCCAGAGGATCGGAGCACGGAGAGAGTCGCTTGCAGGGCCTGCTGCTGTCGCACACACACTCCTCTGACACACACAACACACAGAGCATTTAATTATCTCAATACATCGACAAAAAGCAGTACTTCAATTAACAGTAACTTCATGGTTCAAATGTCCGAACATCTTATGGGAGCTGTCACATACAGATTGAGACAATACTGTTAATAGCTACCTAGGTAGCTGTTAACAAGTGCTGTTAAAGTGACAAGTGTGTGAATAACACAACATTAGCTATTAAAGGTGTGGTTTGGAAAGACTGTAGTTGGAATCCCAAACTGGTGGGGAAATTCTTCAGGCCACTCTCTATCCCTCCTCAACAAACACTTTGACTCTTAATCCCCACATGCTCCAGTTGAGTTTATCAGTGTGTAAGAGCAGAAGACTGTGGTTACTGCTCCCTGGTGTGAATGTGTGTAACTGTGGGCTTTTGAAGCAGAGCATTTCTAAAAAAAAGAGCACACTGTTTTGTACGTTTTGTGACACTCCCTGGATAGATCGAGAGGTTTTCAAATTCCTTACTTGCAAAGAGCTTTGCCCAGTTGTTACTGTAAAAACTGTATTACTGTCAAAACGTTTGTGACATCGGAATGTGTGAGACAGATACTGTATATATGGAAGTATATGACACAAAAATTGAGTGAGCATTGATCAAATTAAAGAGCTATTCAAGTCTGCAAGTCAACATTTAGCGTTGGGGCACAGATTCCTAAGAGGAATGACCCTGATCATATGTTTCATGTTCATGGCAAAAACGCTCTAAAAATAATTATTAAAAATAAAAAACAAGGAAAACAGAGACTCATTTGGCTATGGGCCATTTAATAATAAGAAAATTATTTTACTTTAAAAACGTTGCTGCTAATTAAACATTTTTTATAATAAGTTTATAAAATAATTATAAACATTTAGTTACCGGAACACAATTCTCCTTGTTACGCTCACGATTCTGTCTGTAAAAATATATTTTACAAATTTATGGTTAAATGCTCTCTAATGACTTGCAGAATAAACACGCTTGAATTGTTATGAACTCAGTTATTTTGAAATTTATAGGATCACACAGATGCAGATAATGAATGACAGATAGAAAGAGAAATTGATAATTAATAGAGAGAAAAAGAAGGCAGGGCACAAAATCAATAAATTAGGTGAATATAAGAGATAGACGGACTGATGTAACCATGTCCCTAAGAAAAGGACACAGCCATGTTTTACACCACTCTCACATTCCATCTCTCTCTTTCCTCTCTCTCTCACTCTCAAAGAAATATGTTCAGACGAAAAGGGTCTTTGAGCAACATGAAAGATCACTAGCTCAGCTCACAAATTCACACACACACACACACACACACACACACACACACACACACACACACACACACACACACACACACACACACACATACGTGCACATACACATGCTCAATCAAGTAACAAACTCATGCAAAGCGTGGACGTGGAAAACTAGAGTGCTGGAATAGAACATTCTGTTATTCCAAGAACACTTTTGAAGTGACATGTGGGCGAGAGCACATTGAACAGTTTCTTATTTTCACGCGCACACACACACACGCACACACACACACACACACACACACAAACACAAACAGAGGGAGAGAGAGTATAGTGATTTGTGTATTGTTTCTGTGGCGTGTGCGTGTGTGTGTGTGTGTGTGTGTGTGTGTGTGTGTGTGTGTGTGTGTGTGTGTGTGTGTGTGGAGTGGAGGGGAGCACGGGCACTGCTTGTCACGAGAGCCAGTTTTATAATGTCAGATGACATAAATCATAAGGCTGACAGCACCAAATGGAGGAACAGATATGAGCCAGATCTGTCAACGGTGATAAGGCTTAGATAGTAAAAAACAGAGGGAATAGAGAGAGAGAGAGAGAGAGAGAGAGAGCGAGAGAATACATACAGTATAAAAAAAAAAAAAACGTGACAGAAAACACAAGAAATGTCAGCCATCTTTGAAAAAGTCTAAAGAATCCATCTCGAAATTGCTAGATAACCTTGTAATCAGCTTTAATGTCAGCGGCCTGATTGAAAAGCACCTTTATTGACGTCTCATATCCTTCCCTCCCACTCTCTTCACCTCCAACACTCTCCTCCCCTGTCACATCATTTTTAATCACTCTCTTTATTTCCAGGAAATAACCAGTGGGTCAGCTAAATTAACTTTCTCTTCTCTGTTTTTCCATTGCCTCTTTTATTTTTTCCCCTCTATCATCTCACACAGTTGTTTCCCATCTGCCCTGGCCTTCCTGCCATGCATCTGGGCAAGGAGCTGACAGCCAATCAGTGTGATGCAGACCAATACTTTGTTTTTTCATCTTCTGTTTTTTGTATTTCATCTCCCTCCGGCTAAACCTTAATTACATTACCCCAACCCCACTCTCTCATGTCATTGTATCTTTCTGTGTCTCTTTCTGTTTCTCTCTCTCTAGTTGTTTCCTTACCTGAGAATTTCACCGTGCTGCTTCTCTTTGCGGAGTAACTGCTCTGCCTCCTCCATCGCGGAAGTTGTTTTTGCCAGCCTGTTGAGGAAGAAGAGAGTAGAAGAATGAGGGTGAAGAGCCATGAGCAATATTCATTCATTAGAGAACCTAAGCCACATAATGGTAAAGACATAATGCCACTGTAGTCCCATGGGGTAAAATGAGCTTATAGATGATGCAACTTTAATGATAGAGAGCGGCGGATATCATGATGAAATTGAATCAGATGAAAAATTAAAATTTTCCTCAGAGGTAATTAATATAAAGAGATGCCCCCCCATTCCCACACCGATCTTATCTAGTTTCCATTAATTCAATACATAATAAATTATTATTTGAATATGAGCAGAGTCAGCAATGCATAAAGGCAGAGAATTAATAGGATTGAAGTGCAAAATAGAGATAAAAAAAGAAGAAAGTAAGTGAATAACTTTCTGTCCTTATACAGTGGTGCTCATAAGTTTATGAACTCATGCTAAAGTTGACTAAAAAGAGAAATCTTTTGGAAATTGATCTTAATGCCTTAATTAATTTTTTTGGGGGAAAATCCAACCTTTAAGGACACCAATTTTCTTTGTGAATGAATAAAGTATTGTAAATAAATAAATGTTCTTCCTTAAAATACAGGGGGCATAAGTAAGTACACCCCTATGTTAAATTCCCATAGAGGCAGGCAGATTTTTATTTTTAAAGGCCAGTTATTTCATGGATCCAGGATACTATGCATCCTGATAAAGTTCCCTTGGCCTTTGGAATTAAAATAGCCCCACATCATCACATACCCTTCACCATACCTAGAGATTGGCATGGGGTACTTTCCATAAAATCATCTCTCAATGCAAATCAAACCAGCTATTAGGCTAACTGAAATAAAACTTGCCGTGCTACACTAGCAATCGCTGCTCTGTAGCACGGAGCGCCTCTTCGACGTTTGTTTTTACCGCTAGTTACTACGAAGGAGCTTGCTACAGTCATGCTACATTCAAGAGACCATGGGATGTTAATGTACGTTACTCAGCAAC
This sequence comes from Sander vitreus, assembly GCF_031162955.1. Classification (NCBI taxonomy): domain Eukaryota; kingdom Metazoa; phylum Chordata; class Actinopteri; order Perciformes; family Percidae; genus Sander; species Sander vitreus. Next base: position 21,644,075 of record NC_135857.1, read on the forward strand.
AGATGAAAATAGGGGCAAGGTTGCACAATAACGTTAAAATGATTTGAACTTTTAGCGAGGAACGAGAAGTGAATTACCTGTATGTGTGAAAACAGCTTTATCTCACGCATCCGTTTTGTTGTTGTTGAATATAAAGCCCCCCCCCCCCAAAAAAAAACAAAAAAAAAAAACAATGGTAGGGAAAACACTCAAACCAATTTATATTTCCACAAAATTGGCATGAATAATCATAATGGTATCACGCCCCATGTGTGTGC
>NC_135857.1:21649331-21704331 GCF_031162955.1 Sander vitreus
AAGAGACTCATACCCAGACTCACTGTTTGGATCAAGAAACACAAACCAGTCAGCCAAGGAGAAGCAAACAGAGCATATTAATTTTCAGACGTTTCTCTCTACACCTTAAGCATGTGCACAAGTACATGATATGTTCCAACCTGTCTTCAGTTAGATGAGCTCTGTCTATCCATACCTGTTTAACAGTGTCTTCCAAGGAGGGGTAGTTTTTACCCCTTTTAGTTTTGATTGACATTGACATTTCCCAACAATTAATCTAAACAGATACAAAGAAAAAAGCATGTATTTTACAATGGGTGTATTTGGGACGGCTCAAACCGTGATGACAAGGGAACCTATGCCAAATGTATGCAAAATCCAGTATAGAATTCAATAATAATAATAATAAATATAGCCGCAAGCGGCGATTTGCAGGTTCAAACCTGTACTCAGCCAACAGTAGGTTGTAGTTCTAGTAGTTTCTAGTCTTAACGTCTACTCTAAGTGATTTTACACATTACAGGCACCAGTCACACAAATTCATACACTGATGGCACAGCATCCGGAGCAATTCGGAGGCCCCTGGGAACACTTTGACATTGGACTGCAGGGACCGGGATCAAACCAGCACTCTTCCGATTGATAGGTGACTGCTCTACCACTGGAGCCACTAGTAAGCCAAAGCCAAAGTCAAAGTCAAAGCTTCAAGCAGCGATGAGCGGGTTTCTAGCTTCACACAGCTGAGCAAAAAAGCTACTTCAGACAGTTTAATGCTGTATAGAAAAAGTGGTGAAACCGAGCACACGCCTGTTATGTCACTACAATCGATGAAGCATTTCAATGCAGTCCCACGATTTCGCCCCGCTTTATCGGATTTTATCGAAACTTGGTACGTACGTTCAGGTCTTGGTGTCAGATGTCTTGATTTTAGGCAGGATTGCTGTGGAAGAACCTGAGTTATGGACAATTGCCCGCTAAGCACCACCGTTTATGGTTTAAGTTTTTTGATTGATGGCGGCCATGTTTTATGAGCGATCTTGCTCATTTATAGTAGAAATGTGTATCTCAGTCTCGCAAGGATCTATACCAATTCTGGTGTTGATAGAATCATAAGCCACAAAGTTCTATTTATTTTACTGTTTTTCACATTATGCAAATTTGCAAAAAAACATCATGGCAGAAGTTATTGGTCCAAGAAGCTTTTTTGTAGAGCACATTCAGGTGGACTTGTGGCCATGCCTACATGCACCAATCAACATGACACTTCATATCTTGGTTATTACTTGCCCCCAGACTATGTGTAGCAATTTTGGAGAAATTCCTTCCACCAGGTTTTGCGGTATATATTTGTGGTATTTACTTGATCATTCCAGCTTTCGGCAATTAGAGCCGCAGCAGAAGGCGACGAATAATAAATCTGAGCAAAAACAATAGGGTTCTACCCCTTCCGGGTTTGAACCCTAATAATAATGTATACTTTATTTTTTATTATTTATCCCACTCATCAAAGTCTGAATCCTCTCCAATACCTTATCATATTTAATTAGATTTGGCTTTTAAAGTTTACAAGTAACTAAACTCTGTAATCAACTTTTGTTGGCTGAGAGGGCAAAAACAGTTTTGAGTGGCAGCATGATGGTTTACAGCCTGTAGCAACAACTTGAAAATGAGGTGAACAGCATATGATATGAAATGTTGATTAAATGCATCTGACACTTTGAAATAACAGATGTATCAGTGTGTAGCAAGAGTAGCACAACATCAGTGTAACAGCAGCATCGTCAGTCCTGTATTGATTAAAATAAAAGCACATCTGTTCCGATAGAGAAGCGTGACGAGGCGACAGAATAAAGTGTTTGAAACACATTCTGTGTAGACAGGGTGTTGCTTCGAACTGGAATCTGGCACTCGTCATAGGGCCCTATCTTGCACCCAGTGCAATTGACTTTGTACACCGACGTGTATCATTCTTATTTTGCACCCGACGCACAGCGGACTTTACCCTCCACAGACTCACGTCGGTAAATTAGGGAATGAAATTGTGCTCCCTAGTGCTATTTTTCAGTTTCAGAAAACAATTCCACCACAGACCAGGAAAAACCTAGTCTAAAGTCAGTGGCGCGTTATTCAGATGCTATTTTAAGGGTGCATGTTTGGCCGTAACGTAGAGTGTGCACACCGCACATACACTTTGCTTCTCTCCTCTCACGGACCCAGCAGTTCCCATTTTTGCAAACCATACATAAATACAAGGAAAAATATGACCTTGTTTTACACAACATTTCCATGAATCATGGTTGTGTTGATGACATAAATGAGGAAATATTAGAGGACTTAAGGAGATGTGATGTTGCCGATGCCACTTAACCCAAATGCCCTAGCAGCAGCACGAGAGAGGAGAGACAAGAAGAGCTGCATCGTCTATAGTGAGGTAATCTCAGTCTAATGTTAGACTACATTGCAAAAATATCACCATGCACTCATAACCTCGTGATTCAGTGAGAGTGAGCCCAAAACATTGGAAAGTACGTTTTGGTGACATTTCTTTATTTACATTTTGTCAAAAAAAAAAAATCAATAGCAAAGGTACTACTACTGCACGCACGCACGCACGCACGCACGCACGCACGCACGTGTCACGAACATACGCTGTCTGACAGGTGACCTTTTAATCAGGTTTGGTTTGTATGGAGAATGTGTTGTTATCGAGCTACCAGTCAGGCTCTCCCACTACACCCACCCACACATACCACAACCACTTCTCCCATCAGACTAACACAGCATCAAACAGCTACTGTAAGTCAGATATAGGAAGAAAGCAGGAAATCCTGTGTGGTTTTTTTGGTAGTTGTAAATGCGGGTGTAGGTCAATATCAGGATCTCTAAAAAACTGGCACAAGTCTCAAAACAGTATCAGAAAAAAACAAGTATAATGCTGGCTAGAAACATTAACATCCATTCCTGTAAAAAAAAAAAAGAAATTGCCCTTTATTGGAAAATTACATAATCTCCCAGCAAAAGCTGTCAATCATAAATACATCTCACATAACAACAGTCACACTCCTGTTGTGTAGCTAGCTATTCAGAACATCCTCAATAACTCCCACTCGCATACTATTTTACCCCTCCCCCCTCTTTTGCCTGTAATCTGTTCAATACCACCTGTGTGTGTGATGGTTTACAATTTAGAGATGGTCCGATACCATTTTTTGCATCCCGATACCGATTCTGATACCTGAACTTGCGTATCGGCCGATACCGAGTACTGATCTGATACCAGTGTGTCATATATTTTATTATGTTTTAACAACTGTATACTACTATCCCTGTATGGATGTGATATGATTTCTACCTTTGTTGTCGGTCTGGCTCAGGTTAAACGCTTTGTGAAACATGAACAAACACAAACAATGAATGCCACAGAACTTTCTTTTATTATCCATTTGACAGTCAGTTATAACTGAAAAAGAACATAAATAAACTACTTTAACGTAGATTTTCTTTAGGGCTTTATTATGTGGTATCGGATCGGTGCATAAACTCCAGTACATCCCGATACTGATACTAGCGTTTTAGGCAGTATCAGAGGCACATCGGAACATCTCTAGTACAATTGCAGCAAAGTACTGGCAAATTAGTGTTTAGAAATCGACAGAGAGAAAAAGAGAAGAGAGTGAAAGAAAGTAAAAAAAGTTAGTTTATAATTATAATATGACAGATACATTCAAATGATAAAAGAAATTTTGCATATTTAAAGCAGATGAACATTGAGATATATACAGAGAAATAAGGCAAATTATATAAAGCATCTTGAGATGGCAGATAGATAAAGCAAGAGATACTGTAGAGAGTTAAAGAAAGGCAAAGAAAGACAAAAAGCACAAAAAGAAAGAAACAACAAAAAAAGAGCAGGAGAGAATCCACTGCTGTCAGTCCATGCTGGCCTCTCACACATCACTATGTCGTGCATCATTATCTGACTGAACTTTGACCTCCTGACCTACGCTTGGCCCCAAGGCTCCAGAGCACAACTGTGTGCAGTACGTGTTTATTTGTGTGTGTTTGCGTGTGTTTTTGGCTCAATGTATGTGGTCAGTGTATGTGAGGGATAATCAGCTTACATTAGAGCAGATAGTGGATTGGCTCACTAGTCTACCATACACATAACAACATACGGACAACCTGAAACCCAGCTAGCCATATGAGCATGCCGGCTGTGCCCTACATACAGTGGTGTGAAAAAGTGTTTGCCCCCCTTCCTCATTTTCCTGTTCCTTTGCATGTTTGTCACACTTAAGTGTTTGAACATCAAACCAATTTAAACAAAAGTCAAGGACAACACAAGTAAACACAAAATGCAATTTGTAAATGAAGGTGTTTATTATTAAAGGAGAAAAAAAATCCAAACCATCATGGCCCTGTGTGAAAAAGTGATTGCCCCCCTTGTTAAAACATACTATAACTGTGGTTGTCCACACCTGAGTTCAATTTCTCTAGCCACACCCAGGCCTGATTATTGCCACACCTGTTCACAATCAAGGCATCACTTAAATAGGAGCTGCTTGACACAGTAAGGTCCACCAGAAGATCCTTAAAAGCTACACATCATGCCGAGACCCAAAGAAATTCAGGAACAATTGAGAAAGAAAGTAATTGAGATCTATCAGTCTGGAAAGGGTTATAAAGCCATTTCCAAAGCTTTGGAAATCCAGCGAACCACAGTGAGAGCCATTATCCACAAATGGCGAAGACATGGAACAGTGGTGAACCTTCCCAGGAGTGGCCGGCCGCCCAAAATTACCCCCAAGAGCGCAGCGACGACTCATCCAAGAGGTCACAAAGACCCCACAACAACGTCCAAAGAACTGCAGGCCTCACTTGCCTCAGTTAAGGTCAGCGTTCATGCCTCCACCATCAGGAAAAGACTGGGCAAAAATGGCCTGCATGGCAGAGTTCCAAGGAGAAAACCACTGCTGAGCAAAAAAGAACATCAAAGCTTGTCTCAATTTCTCCAGAACACATCTTGATGATCCCCAAGACTTTTGGGACAACATTCTGTGGACCGATGAGACAAAAGTGGAACTCTTTGGAAGGTGTGTGTCCAAGTATATCTGGCGTAGAAGGAACACTGCATTTCATAAAAAGAACATTATACCAACTGTAAAATATGGTGGTGGTAGTGTGATGGTCTGGGGCTGTTTTGCTGCTTCAGGACCTGGAAGACTTGCCGTGATAAAAGGAACTATGAATTCTGCTGTCTACCAAGAGATCCTGAAGGAGAATGTCCGACCATCTGTTCGTGTACTCAAGCTGAAACGAACTTGGGTTCTGCAGCAGGACAATGATCCTAAACACACCAGCAAGTCCACCACCGAATGGCTGAAGAAAAAACTAAATGAAGACTTTGGAGTGGCCTAGCCAAAGTCCCTGACCTGAATCCTATTGAGATGTTGTGGTATGACCTTAAAAAGGCCGTTCATGCTCGAAAACCCTCTAATGTAACTGAATTAGGACAATTCTGCAAAGATGAGTGGGCCAAAATTCCTCCAGGACGCTGTAAAAGCCTCATTGCACGTTATCGCAAATGCTTGGTTGCAGTTGTTGCTGCTAAGGGTGGCCCAACCAGTTATTAGGTTTAGGGGGCAATCACTTTTTCACACAGGGCCATGATGGTTTTGGATTTTTTTTCACCTTTTAATAATAAACACCTTCATTTACAAATTGCATTTTGTGTTTACTTGTGTTGTCCTTGACTATTGTTTAAATTGGTTTGATGTTCGAAATACTTAAGTGTGACAAACATGCAAAGGAACAGGAAATGAGGAAGGGGGCAAACACTTTTTCACACCACTGTACAACACACACACACACACACACACACGCACACACACAAAGTAAGCAAAATATCCACTATGAACCAATCCAAGCTGTCCATAATTACGACAGCGGTGTAGAAATAAATCGCACTCTGAAACTGTCGGAGCGCCAAATTGCAGAAAAATCCTATTTTTATCCTAAATATAAGCAATGTTTTCAATTCTCTGCTAAAATGAGAAGGATGTTTGTTAAACATTGTGTTCACAACACACTATTTCCTCCCATATTAAGTCAGACCCTGCTTACTACAGTGTGCATGAGTTTGTTGTTGAGCAAAACAATTCCTGTAAACAAACCTAATAAATTCAAATTCAAAACAGTCTTGTTTCACAGAAATTGAATTAAATCACTTGGGATTTAATCAGTAAAAGTTTCCTAAAAAAAAAACTCAATTTGGAAGACGTTTTACCGAGCCTCATACAGTATATCTATTTTCCCTTTTCTAGGTAATGTATGGGATGATGGAGGCGTTGAAGATGATAGTGGCATGTATAATTATACAGCAGGGTCTGTGTCAGAGATTCACATACACACACCAGCTAGTGGGATACATGTCTGATTTGTCTGAGTGTGTGTTTGTGTGTTTTTGTGTTTTTGTGTTAACAGCGTGACTCACAGGATAATTGCCCACATGAAGCCTGGCATTAGAAATCATTTCACACCAGGGACGGGAAGCACAGACAAACACATACAAACCTCACCTCTCTTCCAGCGGTTGGAAGTATTTTCTCAGCTCGCCTAAATCTTTATTGGCCTTTTGAAGTGCGTCACTCAGAACTTTCTCTCTCTCCTCGGTCATCCTGTGCAGCTCCTCTCGCTGCTTCCTCAGTGTCTCCGCCTCCAAGTCTCCCAGCTCTCTTCTGAGTTGTCTCTCTTTTTCGTCACTGATTTTCTGATACCCCTCTTTCATCTCTCGCCTCTGCTTCTCATGCTTTTGTTCAAACTCCTCTCTCAGAGCTCTCACTGTGTCTTTGTTCCTCTCTTCTAGCTCTTCTCTTATGCGTTTCTCTTCCTCCTCTGTCTGTCTCTGCACCTCCAGGTGAAATGCCCTCTCCCACTCCAGCCTGCCCAGCTCCAGTGCCTCTCGCTGGGCCTTCTCTCTCTGGGAGGTCTCTCTCAGTTCCTGGAGCTCTTCCTCCAGCTGAGCCAGTCGAGTGTGGAGCTGATGGAACTCGTGGAAAATGAGGTAGCTTACACCGCAGTAGCGACACGTCGTCTCACTGCGCTCCATCTGAGAGGAAAATAAACACAATTTGTTGGAAATGATAATAACAATAATATTAATTTAGAAGTAACCACAGAAACACAACTATTTACAAAATGTCTGAAATTTAAAGCCCCTGAAAACTTGGCTTCAAACCACATACTTTGATATTATTTATTAAGAGTTCAACACTCAAAAACTGTGACTGTGTGGGTGTGGTTTGATCAGATTTGATTAAGCATAAGCAAACAACCTCATCAGATTCTGATGCAAATGTTGCTAAATTTATCGCTGCCCACTTTACTCTTCATTTCTCATAGTGGATTGAGAAAATAGGTTTTCTGGACCTTTAAAACAAATGGCTCATTTTTAAAAAGGTGAAGCCTATCACTGGTGCTATTTTCTTTAATACTATGGGAATAATCAAGTTGGCTAGCTGATTAATCAAAATGGATATGAGACTGACAAGGTTTTCTTTGTTGAAGTTTGAGGCAAGTTTATTGTAAGTGTATTGCACTTTATTTTTATACGGTTTTGAGGGGAAAAACAATTCCCAGCCCTTGTCACGTGACCAATTCATGTTTCCATGATTTGGAAATCATCGAGGGAACACAGCAATTTTAACTGGAATATTGGATTGTATGAGTTCGACAATCGACTATTGTGGACTTGACCGGAAAACAGGAAATAAACAGAGGTATGTGCGCTGGCTGGATTAACACAATTTGTATGCCTTTCTGTCACATCTACTGCAGTCAGATTCGCTGTGTTCTCTCGGAAGGAATCATTACACATGGGTAGGAACTTGTAATGACATTTCGAGCATGTTTAGAGGCTTAAAACACGTTTAGAACTTGCCCTGTTTAAGCCTGTTGGCTGCTAACACTAGCAGGAGGATAACACGGTGTAGGCAGCACTGATTGTTTTCGTTATTTTGCTACTGCCAGCACTCCAAATTTCCAAACAACAGAGCTACGTGTTGAAATTGAGCAGAATTCTCCTTTAAGAGCCAATATAAATTGTGTATTGTATTTGGATACACAATTTGTTGTGACGAAAACAAGTGAAATTAATAATGAATATATATCTTGGAGGAGGATGTGTGTAGAAATAGCATTCACTTTTGAATGGTATGGGGCCTGTATCAGAGCTGTCTATGAAAACATTTAGGTCTGAAAACTACCGGCCTCATTATCCATCACAATCATGCGCTGGTGTCAAAAACATCTTTTTATCTGTCAGCAGTTCAAAGCAGAGGATCACAGATACTCTAATACCTCCTTCAGATATTGTTTTTACTGCTGTCTGTTGGAAAAAAAAAATCTCCCAAAATGATCTTCCTTTCTCTGTGCGTGTCAGTGCGTTCTATCCAAGTTGTTGTCACTTCTTTCAGGCTTATGAAGGATAAGAGCACATCCCTGAGCATCCCTGAGCTTTCATCTTTATGATGATATGTGGCAGAGAGGCAGCTGATATTTGGATGCTGACAGCTCCCATGTTAGAAAGCTGACATGATGACTGCGACATAATGTAAACAAGGTGAAAGACACGTGCAAACAAAGCTGACATTCTTGGGAAGACAACAGGAAACAGAACAGATCATTTAATTACTGCTGTTAAGGCACGGAAATGCCATGTCCATTTGCCATCCACTTGTTTTGAGTGTGACCAAAATATCTCAAAAACTCATGACAGGATGGCATGTCATTTGGTGTGCAAGGATAAGAAACCTGTTGATTTTGATTCTGCTATGGCCTTCTCTCCAGTGTCACATTCAGACCAGACATTCATGCTTCAAAAATGAACTAATTTGTTTAGTTGACCCCATGACCTTTCCCCTTTGCCCCCAGGCCCACAGCACCATACAACTGATGGTAGTGATGGATTTTGTTGAGTGTTTGATAGCACTTTTCCTCATGTCATCCTTTTAAGAGGATAAGAGAGGAAAGCAGAAATAATGAGAAACAGCTCAAATTCAAAGGGTCAAGACAGGGTCAAACCTAGGGTGTTTACAGTTTCATGATAATTCAAATAGTGTCAGATACTGCAAATTGCATTAGCTTTCTATTCAAATGTTAAAATACTAATGCAATGAAATGCAAATTAGTTTGACTTCCATCAACAGGGTGAAAGAGAACCCTTTATGTAGCAAATGCAAATATAAGACTATTTTGTGATGATACATTAATACAATAATAACAGCTGAAGACATCTATACTTAGATGACGTTCAAATAGTGTTAAGAAGTTCCATTGTCTTGTCCACAGATATAAATACGTAGATACCGCCTACGTCTTGTGAGATGCTTCAGTGCATGCTGACCATAAAAACTCAGAAAAAGACAGACTTTTGTGCGACTTTTGTGCTGCTTTGGGATGTTCATGCAAAATAAATGCCAAACTAAGTAACAAGGTGTTTTACAATACTTTATTGTTATGAACGTGTTGAATTTAATATCACAAGAGGTAATGTTAATCCTCCTTCTAAACTAACAAAGATAAGTTACTGTCACTCTCATACTGAATTAAGCTAATGCTAGCTTGTGTCAGGTGATGCATTTTTTATTTAAGCAGTTAGTAATATCACAGTAAGATGCTAAAAATGATGTTTGTCATGTGTGTGTCCGTGGTTGAACTACAGTTCCTCGAGTGGCCGCTTGAGGCGAGTCAATCTCCGTAGACCCCCATGTTAAAAACTTCACAGCAGAAATAAAGATGCCTGGTTTTTTTTTTATAACTCACCTTTATAACTCAACTAATCATATTAAGGCTTAAAGCTACATACTGTTACTATCTACACAAGATGAGGTATTTTGGTATGAAAACCCGCATTTTTAATTTAACCAAGTATCCTGTATCACAAATACATGTCCGGCATTTGTAGCGAAACAAAATGCTTGAAAATCTGTTATAAATTCAGATAGAGAAATTCTGATTATAATTGTGGATATACCTCCTGCCTAGATAGACATATATTCATTAGGAGGCGCGACATGTCGTCCCAAAATTGTGGCCGCGTCGACGTATCGCTCCAATTAACCAGACTGATCTCAGTAAGTGGCGTATGTATGACACGCCAATTCATATGCCATTTTGACGTGTTATCAAGACGCATAATTGCTTTTTAGCATGTTTATCAACGCTGTTTGGCCTCCGTTGACTTACATTACCTTGCGATTGCGTGTCAATTTACGGCAAGTTCTCCTGAGAAAAGAACTTATGTTCGTTTTTTTTCCAGCGAAATTTCGCATGTTTTTTTAAACTAATGTATTTCAATGGGAAGCATGTTTCGTGATCACAGCACGATTCTCAGTTAGCGAGTAGAATGAAAGCCTGAAAATCTGCATAGGGAGGTTGGTTGGGGTGGTGGATGGGTCAAACAACACAGGCCTTGCACACAGGAGACCGGGGATCGTGTCCCGCGTGTCACGTTTCCTAAACCCAACCGTGCCGTTCTTCTTTTACTAAACCCAACCGTGCCGTTGTTGTCCCGCGTCCCGTTATTGTTTTCCTAAACCCAACCCGTCCGCTGTATACGGTGTAGACATACACGCAGATAGCTCAAAATGCGTACAAGTGGTGTGTATATTTACACGAAGTCATGATGTCACGTTGAATAAACAGCAGCGGCCAATGCGGTATCTAGGTCTTGATTGTCTTGAATGTCTTTTCTCTTTCTCCCTCTGCCTCTCTTGTTTCCTTCATCTTTATGGTAAGAGAGAAGTCAAACAGAATGACAGGGTGGTAGACGAGACATAAAACATGCAGCAACACTTGAAAGTGCTTTTGATGTGACATATGATTGATAGGTGACGCATTTAGAAGATAGAGCTTCTCTCTCAGATTCTCCATTGGCAACATCTAACTTTCTCTCTCTGTGTTCCCATCACAGGGCCTTCTTGTCTATCCATATCAGGTGAAGGTGCAGATTATGTCTGCCTCATGTCTTCAGGACAGCGGGCGTCTGTCTTCTAGTTGTCATGACAGACAGAAAGACAGCCAGAGTAACACTTTAGAGCAATTCACACAGTAAAAGCTGAGGCACAAGAGGAGAAGGCTGCACACTTAGATCTGATGCAAGCAAACAATAACAAGACTAAGGGTCTACAGCATTGCCAGAAGTAATGTTTCTTCTTCGTCTTGGAACCATGGGTGTCTGTACAAAATGTAATGGCATACATCTAATTGTTGAGATACTCCAGTCTGGACCAAAGTGGCGGGCCGACCGTCAGACTGACCAACACTGCCACCCCTAAAAATTACAAGCGTACGTACGTCTATAGATGTTAATAAAGACTGATGTTTGATACAAGGATCCAACATCTTATAAAAGGTCCAAATAGAGCACATCTGTCATGCATGTAGACATGGTAAATGCACTCCAAAATATTTGTTCCCAAAAAGTACTGTACATGAGAAACCCAGAAACCGTACATTAGCAACAACAACATATCACAAGTCCAGAAACCCAATGACAATCACCAAGGAAGTAATGGACAAGAAAATAAATTTAAAAAAATACTAAGTGTGTGAGTGGGGTTGAATGTTATCCAAAAATGCTTATGCATGTAAATGTGTGTGTGATGTAGTCATGAAGACAGACAAGGGAGCAATACAAAATGTTAAAGTGACCTGAGGGCTGAATCGTGCCTTAGCTATGGCTTGACACACAGGGACAGATGAAAGGCACAGACAGAAATACACACCCAAATACGCACAGACTGACAAACAGATATACACATTAAAACCCACATTGATACAAGCACAAACATGTACGCAGGTACAAATAAAGGCACAGGCATAGTCAGACAAAGGCAAATTTACTCATTTAAGCATCTTGAGACAGACATGAAACTCACCCTCTCAACACACAATGGCACACACACACACACACACACACACACACACACACACACACACACACACACACACACACCCTGAGGGCAGAATGGCTGTGGCACCAGCAGGCTATGTGCTCCCGTGACTGAGTTTGGCCCCTCAGGGAGACCCCTTGCCCTGGGCACTGACACGTTCACTTAGCACTCAAACCACAAAACTAACCCCTCCACAAGCTCTCTCACAAACACACACGCACAGACAACTATTACCTAAGAGGAGGAGGAGAGAGACAAGGGAGGTTTGAAAGAAACAAGGAAGTGATAGAAAAAGAGTAAAAGAATGAGGGAGGAGGAGGAAAAATGTTGCGTTGTCTTTTAAATGTTTCATGCCAGCAGCCAATAGATGCTTCTCTTCTACACACAAAACATCTTTGTCCTCTAGTGCACACATCACTTCTATGGCTCCTCTTGTGTCTCTCTTACAGTATCTCTCTTTCATGATTGACCCCATTAGCATGCAAGACTGTTGCCAAAAGCGGTTTAAAACGTTACATTTCAAGACACATACAGCTCTTACATCCGGTTCAATTCATCTGGTTATGATTATTCTAATATAGAGAGAGTTAATAAATATCTATTACAAAAGAGTTTATTAAAAAGTCAACATGCTATTTGTAACTAAGCAAAACATGCATAATGCCTCAGGGTACATCAATGATGTAGTAGTCACAATCTTATTAACCAGAGTGCCAACACTGAATCATCCACCTCTTACTGTAACAGAGGGTCCTATTTTAACGATCTAAGCGCACGGCGTGAAGCACTTGGCGCAGGTGCGTTTAGGGTGTGTACGAATTCACTTTTGCTAGTTTAACGGCAGAAGAAAGGGTCCGTGTGCCAGTCGCATGGTTCAAAAGGGTTGTACTTAGTATCTTAATTAACTATAAGTGTGTTCTGGGCGTAACATGCAATAAACCAATCAGAGTGTCATCTCCCATTCCCTTTAAAAGCCAGCCGTGTTTGTACCTTGGCGCATTGCTATTATGATGGCGGACTTGCTAAGCAGGAAGGAGAGATTTTCAGGAGAAGAAACTGATCATATATCTCGAGCAGATCATATATGGCACGAGCACTATGCCACTCAAACTCCACGAGGTGAAGCAGGCGTTAAACAAAGAAAATGCTGCGTTATTGACTTTAGACCGGGTTTTTGTTGGTCAATGGCACGATCACTTTCCGCTGCTTCAAGATAGCATCCGCCAAGAATGCACCTGAACACACCTCCCTGTAAGACCAGCACGCCCATTGGTGCACAGATGGGCGCAGGTGCATTTTCTATTTAAACAACGTGGGCGCTGGACGAGAAATTGACAACTGCGTCGGTCTTAAACTACGTAGCAAAGACACTTGTGTCTGGCTTTGCGCTGTGCCGGGTGCAAGATAGGGCCCTGAACCTCCAGCATGTGTCTACACCTAGCAGGTACCAAGACTGCTCTGTGTGTGTGTGTGTGTGTGTGTGTGTGTGTGTGTGTGTGTGTGTGTGTGTGTGTGTTTTGTGACTTGGACCACCTCAACAATCCATGTTATCACCACAATGCCTCAATGCTCCATCAATTAAACATGGGGCTATTACCTCTCGCCTGAAACATTTAGGAGGGGTGGAGTGGTGTGGAGGGTGCAGGTGGGGCACGGGGTGGGGGCATGCTGTGGGTGGCTGGTGTCTTGCCAGGATGAGAAACATAATTAATTTACGTGATGCCTTTTTAACTCCCTGACTGTCTGTGTGTGTGTCTGTGTGCAAATGTCTGCGCTCATTGTCTCATGTGCTGAGGGTTGAGATGGGCCACTATGCAGACAACACACATAAAAAGATTTTTCCCAACTTCTCTGCTGCTACTTTCACGCCACCTCTCTGGTCCTCCTTCATCTTTTACTAATCTTCCATCTCCTCTTAGCATCCTTTTTTCTCCACTTTGTCCTTTTCTCCTTCCTTCTCCTCTTCCTAAACAACCTTTTCCTCCCTGTCCTCCTTATCTCCCTGCTCCTCCCCCTCGTCCACCTCTGCCTCCTCAGCTACAGCTGCCCTGACCCATCTGGCCCATCAAAACACCAGAGGTGGGTCTCTGTCACGAACACAGACCTTTTTCATGTTACACACACCCACATGTATGTTTATACACACACCCAAACATGCATTCCATGACCAAAAACTGATGCAGCCACGTACACACACGAGCATGCACTGTGCACACACACACACCAAAAACACACAGTTTCCACATAAAAAATTAATTAAAAATGAACCCAATGGGAAACATAACATGTTTGTGGTATGTTATGAAGTGCAGGCATTTTTAGAGAAGCTAGAAGAGCTATTATGAGCATAGTACTTTGTTTCTTAACAACAAAAGCAGGTACTTAAAGGTACAAAAAAGGATTGAGTTTTGTTCTTTTACCAGATTAAATGTTCAGCATCAAGCAGCTCCTCTACCTTTTTTCCTTTGTTACTACTGACCCGTTTCCAAAGCCTACTTTTCCAGTTTCTTTGTGTATTTCTAAATGCCATTAAACATATCTCTGGCTTCTGCAGTGCAATTGCTTGGTACTTAACAACCAACAGATCAGTCAATATATCAGCCTAGCCAAAACCTGACAACAACAAAAATATTTGTCTCTGAGTTGCATTTATAAGATAAGTAGGAGGTCAAGGCTTTTGATGAAGGAGAGACATTATGCAGGCTATACAACGCAGGCAGAAACATGTAGTGTGTAGAGTGTTATAGACAGCAGGCCCCAACAGATCTTCACAATCAGACAGACTAAACAATTTGTTTTCTAATCCTCAATATTTGAAAAACCTAAATACCCTTGTGTGATTTTGGAAAGCAGAGAGGAAAGAAAAACTACAACCCACGCTCACAAACACAGTCACCGAAATACTATTTTGCGGCACAATTCAGCGCCCAGTGAATTCTGTTGAAAGATGCTGTAATGTATGGAAGGGTACAAGGCACTTAGGTGTTTTGGGTGCCTGGAGGATTAGACGCATTAGGATTAGGTTAAATCAAGTGATGTGATCATGGGTGGCGGATAGAGGGAAAAAAACAAAGGCAGGAGTACTTGCCTCATATCATACCTGGATTAGAGGATGGATACCCGAACCGAGCCCGTCGGGACCCGACGGGCCGGGCCAGGTTCGGACAGAGATTTAGAAATGATGTTTGGGTTCAGGTCGGGCTCGGTCACATCAGCGCGATAAGGCATTGAACATTTCAAATTTAAAACAGCTTATTATGTAGGTGCACACCTGTGTTAACGTGTGCTTGTTGCCCCGTGTGCCCATTTCCATCTGCTTAGCTGGCACTTCATCCCGCTTCTCTCCCTGTCTGTCTATCGTGTCTGTGAAATCACAGACACGATAGATCACGCAAGCATTTAAGAAGGGATTAAGCAGTTGAGGGACCTATCCTTGTTTTTTTCCCCTAATTTTTCTAAACTATTTTCTTTTTTGGACTGTGACAGTGCGTGAGAGCTTGTGTGTCCCACCGAAAACATTGTCCAGCTGTGCGTGTCAAAACGAGAATGTTTTTGTGAGCTTTTGTCAGTTTGTGTGTGCGCGTGAGCGCTTTTGTTTTTTTGCTTTCTTGTGTTGACTGTGTGTGCGTTAAAATGCCTTGTGTGTGCCCGTGTTTGTGATCGAGACTGCGCTTCGTGACTGTGGCTTTGTTGATTTTTGCGACGATAAAGACCCCCTGTGGTGCTCAGTGTAGCGAGAGCCAACACTGAGATTCCACTCATCTGGACCCCTTGGTGCATCACACATCACATGACAAGTGTGTGTTTATGAGCGAGTGCATGAGTGTAGATGTGTGTGTGAATATTTTGAGTATGTTTAAGTTCCTTGACCACGGCACAGTGTGCGTGTCTTTGTGAATTAATATGTTTCTATGTCTGTTTATCTGGGTGTGTGTATATGTGTGTATCTGGGTGTGTGGAGGAGTGAAAAGGGAGGGGTGGAAGCGGTCACAAGGGACAGAGGGAAGTGCAAAGGAGGGGGAGGGGGGTTGGGGGGGGGGGGGCAGAGGCGTGCGAGTAGCGAGAGGAGTTAAGGGAGGGGGCAGACAGATCAGGGGCATACTGTACTGTAGAGTGGATGAATCAAAGTGTGTGACATGGACAGTCTCTGGGTTGCTGTATCTGTATGGAAGAGTAGCACATAGGAATCCCCAGTCAATCACACACACATGAAATATGTGTGTGAAATAATATGAGGTTTTATACCCCCCCCGTATAATCCAGGGTTGCATGTTTGTCGGGCTGTCCTCCCGTCTTCCCGTCCTGTTATCCTCTCTTTTTTTGCCTTCCCTTCCCTGTCTGCCTGGCCGCCTAACTCACTTGCTCCTTTGCGTGGAAGCATGGAAAGGGCAGTGGCGGGGAAACAATCACCTATGGCTGCCTCGGCCGGCACTTGGCCACGCATCAAATCACATCCAAACAGGGCGAGGCACAGCACAGCACGGCACGGCACGGCACAGCCCACACAACAACAAACAACTAGCCTAGAGGAGCAGCAGGCAGAAGACTGGCTGTGTCCATTTAGTTATCTGTGTGTTAGGGGGTTTGGTCATGTGGGAGTCAACCAATCAGCCTACTTGTCTTAATTTATTTTCTTAAAGTTAGCTATGCTCGTCTCCAGAACTGACTGGCGGCTGTAGCCAGGTAACTTTTTACAGTCAATATCAGGGGCACTGAAAAGTGAGGCTTAATTTACCTCACCCAAAAAAATACAGTACATAGCAGTATTAGTTATATGTGCACATACTTGATGCATCTGTGTGTGCAAGCAAATAGAGAAGCAGTGCTGTAGTCAAGAGTATGCTGTGTAGTATAGGATTCTGTGGAGCCTTGAAAGTTGCATCTGACTGAGTAACACACCTGCTTGAATTTTACATCCTACAGACAAAAAGTCATATCACAGTTGCATAGCTAACTGAACCAACTGACAAAACTAACATAAGTTTGCTAATGTATGACCTGTTAAGCTGGAAGCATAAAAAATGGTAATATGGAATATTGCCGTCATATCTGACCTGACACAGTCTAAATGCAATGTAAACTGGGATTATTTTTTATTATTATTACATTTCACTAAAATAACACAAGATAACTTAAATTACAAAACCCTATGCCAATAACTTTAGGCTAAATGACTAATAGCATTGGTTAGGGTAGCATAATCTGATATTTCCCACTCATTCTAAACTGCATGAATACTACTAGCTCTAAAACACACATATTTTATGTTTACACACAAATGAATAAAAAAATCATACCTGCATTTACAAAGAATTTTCAGTTGGGTTTAACTGACCCTTTAAACAGTTAATTTTTGGGCTGTATGTTAATAGCTTCTGATGCTACAATAACTTACTGTTTACATTGTTCAATATTTTTAATGGCACAATCAATGCTTTCTGGCAATCAATTTACACATTACTAAAGTCTTAAGCTACAAGCTAAGGCATTACTTATCATTCCAATATGCATCTTGCACAGTACTTTGCACTATTACTTTTTGCACTTTACATCCCACTCCATGTGTACTTGCCTTGATATTATGTCTTATTTGTATATTTGTATATTATGTTGATATGTGCCTATATGTATATTGTTGTCTCTATTGTACAGTATGTGTCTATATTACTATTTGTCCATGTCTATTTTTTGAATGTATAGAGAGTTTACACCCACCAAAGTCAAACTCCTTGTGTATGTAAGTATACTTGGCCAATAAATCTGATTCTGATTCTGATTATGTTTTAATGGCGCAACCCGATTTGTTAAATCTCTAGTTTAAGGCAAGGCAAGGCAAGGCAGCTTTATTTGTATAGCACATTTCAGCAACAGGGCAATTCAAAGTGCTTTACATGAAAACAGATAAAAAAAATAAAAAAAAGATAAAATACGAAAAAAAAAAAAAAAGTTACAGTGCAAATTGCTCAAATTGCTCTTGCTAGTTTAAAACTAGCAAGAGGTTACTCCTGCTGCACTAAATGCTCCCCAACTGGGTATATTATACAGTAGCTCTTCAACACCTGAATAACAATATAGAAGCTAGTTTTGTACCATTTTAACCCACATTGTTTACTTTATAGACATCAATGCACTATATGCTATACAAAACAAGAGAAGCACTGTATTATAATTTAATGACTCTCTCGCTTTCTCAATGCCCAGGTTTTAAACACAGACTGAGTGCAGACATGTACATGTAAGAGGTGAAGCCAGGACAGCAGGACAGCCAGTGAAAAAAATAAGCCAGAGAGAGAAGGGGGTGTATAGTCTGTTACATTAATCAGAGTTAGCAGACAACACATGTGCTTCCGTTAGCCCCACTCGACCACGCATCACAACACACGGCTAGGCACGACATGGCACGGCACACTAAGCCAGGAGAGGCCAGAGGAGGTAACACTGGCTGAAATGTGTGTGTGTGTGTCTGCCTGCCTGTCTATCTATCTGGGTGTGTTCTATTTTTCGCTGCTGTCCAGTCTGTCAATGAATCCGTACCTTCTTAACATTTATCCTTTTTTGCTCTTAATTTGCAGCTTAAACCAGGTGCAACGACATTCTGTCTGACTAGATGACAGTAGAGCGAAGCAAAATGCAACCTCATTTAACCCTCTTAAGCAAGAGCAAACAAGTGCCGTTGCCTGCAGTGTTACACTCTGTGCTGGAGTGCATTATGCAAAGAAGCTTCAGACACTTATGAATGAGTAAAACAGAGAAGATCTAATTCAGTTTGATTGTACAAATAACTCAAGCTTTACGTCACATAAGGCCACCTTTTGAGCAAGGCAAAATGTTAACATTAATTTAATGTTCACAAGAAAATCCTGCCCTCTTGCACGGTTAGGTATGATCAGTCTGTAAGTGATGTCTTTTATCTTTCTGTTGTACCCACTTTCCCTCAAATTCTACCTCAGTTTTTGAGGTTTCCTTGAATGACTTCTAACAGCACCCACAAAACATGCAGAGACTAGCCGTATTCAGTTTTGAATATGCATAAGGTGTGAAAGCTGGAACCATGATAGTAAGAAATGATAGTAGTAAATGAAATGATAGTAAGAGTGGTACTGTAACAGATTCTCCAGTCTTCAAAAGTGATATTTGCTGAAAACACAAAACATCTTTGTGAATATCATGTGGTGATGATAATGGTCCATTGAGGCAACTACCAATGAGAAAATTCTTCCTCTTTTCATGGGGAATTTCTGTCTGTATGACTATTCAGAATCAGTGCAAAATATTGAGTCAATAAAAACCACTTCCCCTTATCATTTAATGCTGTAGATACTTTTTTTCTGCTATCACCCTCAGTTGTAACCTGAGATATCTTCATAGAACATGACAGTCACATGATAAGGGCAGTTGCACCACATAACAATTATGCAACAAACATCGACAATAACTCGGATTTTTGTGTTTGATTGGGATTGACTTTCTGAACACTTGATTAATGTGTATCTTAAAGTAAAACTGCCACAGTCGCTGGCATATGGCAATTACTTCATAAAAGCAACGGTGATCTTGTAATGACCCTTGGATTATCATGCAATATTGTCACTTGGTATTTCCAGGCTCCAGACAAGACCCGTGACAATATTGCACAATAATCCCCCCGCTGTCTCTCAGTCATTACTGCAGATCAGCATTCACCTGATGAAACCTCCCCCTCTCGCTCTTAATCTCTCTCTCTCTTCCCCCAGATTTAAGAAAACAGACTGAAAAAGGGCAGGAAAGGTGGGGAAGACAAAGAAGAGAGAGGAGGAGGAAGGGAGCTAGTCGGAGATACATTGATTAAACAAGACAAAACAGACAACACATGTGCTTCCATTATCCGTCTCTCCTGAGGTCCTATTGAGGAGAAGGATCAAGACGAAAAAGGGAGGAGTGTGTCTGGTTTGAAACCATCCATTATTCAAGGAAATGAGAACTGAGGGAACGAGAGAGAAAGACAGACAGAGAAAGAAAAGGAGAGATGTGTAGCCCGATGTAGCTCATTGGGACTTGTGGCTTGTCTCTACTGTCCTCTTTTTCTCTTTAAGACTTTGCAATGCTCGCATTAAAAATGAATGGATGGAGGAAGGGAGAAGGAGAGCAAGAGCAGTTGAGAGCCTTCGGTTGGACAGTCAACAGTCAGAGGCACAGAAAGACACAACAGAGGCTAGCCAGGACTTCGATTTACACCTTTACATTAAAAAGGATAATCCGAGAGAGAAGTTGAAGATGTTTTTAGAATCAGAAGAAGCAGTCATCATCTAAGTGTCAGGTTTTTGTAAGAAGAAAAAGAAAGAGCTCTTCAACGAACAAGTCAGGCTTGTCTGGTGATGAGAATGTTTCAGTGTTGTATCTTCAACAACTGAGACCCCTGTAAGGTGTCTAAAAGAACACACTGTACTACTGTATGTAGTGGACTGGAGACTACATGAAGACAACTCCACTTGCTATACACTGCTGCCCTGAACTAAGATAAGCCTTTATTGATTCACTGAAGGGAAAATCAGGATGCACGGGGAAAATAAAAGAGATTAAACAATTCTATTAAAAGAGACTGTTTCACTCCAGTGAGTAGAGAATTACTTTAGTTTAAGTTAAAGCATATTTGTATAGCACAATTGTAATACTAATGCAGCTAAAAGCGCTTTACAGGATAATACAACAGTACATCAGAGAGTAAGCAAATGTCTACACACACCCATGTCATGGTCATAGGTCATTGGTCCAACACATTGAAGATTTTAGAAACAAACACGTGAGTGACCACTCCACAGAGGACACAGACAGTGGCTCATTTTCACACATATTAGTCTGCACCAGACTGTGGACATGAGCAGACGGTGAGATTTATTCATTATATATTCATTGACATTATGCATTGTCTGGCCCCTATCATTTTTTTCACTACATTCACCACATGTAGTTTAGTTCACACAGTCTGCAAGTCAGCTTGAATCAAGTAGATTGTATTACGTTTGTCTGTTGTTTTTTTTCTTCCGTCCTTGAATGATAACACAAAGAGGCTCAGCAAGTAAAAAGGTCTGACTGATGTGACATCTTATAAACAACAGAAACTGTTTTAGAACCTAAAGTTTAAAGAAATAAACTTCAGGAGCTGATTGGAAGTTTGATTTTCGTTTGTGAGCTAAAAGAAGAAAGATACGCAGTCACTCAGGTAAAGCGGTTGGATAAAGAGGTACAGAGGCTTTTTACAGTGGACAAAACTCAAACTTCCAAATTGTAACAAAGACCTAGACCTAGTCCCTTTTCTACCTGTCCTATCAACATACAGAGGGCAGTGTGGCAAAGCATGGATTGTGATCATAGCTGATCCCATCAGCAGGTCTGTATCTGTATACCAGTTATCCTACATGTGGAACTGTGACTGTGTTACATTTATTATACAAAAGTCAGATGGTAAGGTGTGTCTGCCTTCAGGGCAGGAAAAGGTAAACATTTAACTGATGTAAACGTAAGGCTCCACTACAGGTGCTTCTCCATTTATTATCATGTGTACACACCAAATATGATACCACTATCTTATCCACATTAATTGTAAAGTACAATCAAATGAAATTGCTTTTTTTTGTTGATAAAAACATTTTAACAAATCCATATCCTACGCTACCAGACAGGTAGCGAATGCATACCATGACGTGCAGTGTGTGTATGTGTGTGTGCTGTGTGTGCGTTTGTGTGAGAGAAAGAGAGAGAGAAAGAGAGAAATTCTCTTCATTTTTGGTCTCTCTGGTCTTATTCTCTTCATTATTGATTCTCTCTCTGACGAAAACGAAACAAAATATCACTTATCTCTCCTGCACACACACTGGGGAGCTCTCTGTGTTCTCTCTGCCTCCCTTGCTCTCCACTCGCTCTCTAACTATCTCTGAAGTGAACGTCTTGTCCTGTTACATTGTGTTTAGGAGCTTTCCACAGATCACAACATTTGAGAAGTTGACAGGGAGTATTGTCCCTCTTGTTTCTGTCTTACTCTGCTTGCTTTTCTTGCTTCTTCTCACTGTCTCTTTCTCCCTGTATTTCCCTCTCTCTTGGAAGTGAACATCTTGTCCTGTTACACTGTGTGTTTGAGCTCCTCTCAGACTGTGACACTTGAGAAGTGAATAGGTAGTATCAGCGCCTTGTGGAGAACAAGAGGTGCTCAGCTGCTGTGTAAAAAGGCTGTGGTGTACTCTGCTCAGAGCTGCACTGAAAACAACTAATCCCCGTTTGGTCTAGAACACTGCTCCGAAAGGTTGACGTGTCACTTTGACAACTTGTGGAAAAAATCCTGCCATGTAAGAAAGGGAAAAAGCATTGTTTTGAGTTTGCGTGGTGGCAATAGACAAGGCTTATAGGCATTCAGACCGAACACGGTTTGCGCTGCGCTTGTAGCTGGATTCAGCACACGTCTACAGCTCGACGCAGCGAAACGCCATCGTGGCCTGGCGCAAGCCATTGGAAACAATGGGTTTTAGAGCGCAGCGGTGCCGTTGCTGCCATTAGTCTAAAGGGCCCTTTATGCTGCGTTCAGACCAACAATAGCACTGTGTCATTGCATTAGCGCAGCGGGGGTCCTGGCGCAGAGGGCGCCCACAAAAAAATGCAGGATTGTCCAGCAATGCAAAGTCATCCAGCAGCGCACTGTGTTGGCCAATCAAATAAGTGAAAACAAGCCAATGCAGTGCGGTTTTTAGTCTGACCACCTGCTTGAAGAAGCAGGTTTGAGTTGATTTTCAGTTCAAAGACCATTAATGAAAGGGGGGAGAAACACTCTGGCCCCTGAGTAATAAGTGCTAATGTGCCCTTGAGAAAGACAAAGAACGGGACTGAGGGGAAGTGTGACTGTATTCACATGACACAGGGTGAAATTGAAAAGTACCATGCATTCTCAGCATATTTACAAAAAATGTAATACTGCATAGATTATTTTCAGTTCCTTGGCAAAAACTGTTATGGTGGCAGAGAGTGGTCAGTTTAGCACCACACAAATATGAAACAAAACATTAAAACCATTTCCTACTCTCCCATGAACCTTACCAAAATAACTAAGTCAGGAGGTAGAAGACAGTGAAAATGGGCGCTCTTAAAGGAGCAGCGCAGATTGTTGGTATAGAGATTTTGTCCAAATTATTATTAAGTTAAGAGAAAATGCAGAACAATGGATGTCACTGTCACTGATCAAACATATCTATGTGAAATAGAGTTACTAATCATCAGTACTATCTTAATGCTCTTTAGTAGTGTCCCCCATGCACTGGACAGAAGACAGGGATATGCCATGGACGGGCTGCCAGACCAGATGCTGCAACACAGATTCATACCCAACAGAAAATTATGAGTTTTAAATCCACCCAACTTGCATGCTTTTTAAAAAGGATATGAAAATGAAGCACATGTTGGTAGTTGGTGGTGTCACACCCTGTCGTACATCATTTACTTTACTGTCTTGTAATGTATGAATAGGTGTTTTCATGTGTTTACCTGTAGCTGTATTTGAGCTGCATCCCCAAGTTTGTATATACACAATAAACATACTGTCGGCATGAAAGTTTAGCGCAAGTATGTGAGTTTCTGTGCCCGAGTGTGTGGGTGGGAGCCAGGCATGGTGTTTGTGTGTAACCGCAGCGCTCTCCTTCTCAGCAGCCCACCATTAAACCTTGGTGCCAGCCCTCTCCCAGCACACCAGGATTAACAGCACTTAAATGGGCCTGTTAGTACACCACCTCCTCTTTGCCTCCCACGCCGGCTAGTGCACATGGTGCTGCCCACAGCTTTGTGCTTGCAACGCACACTGCCTCTGTTGTTTTTTGTTCTCCACTCACCCCCAGCCGCCTAAGCCTCCTCCAATAAATGGTTCTGAAGTGTACTCAGCAGGGGGCTAAGCCCAGAACATCCTCTATTTTATGGACCTATTGGAATCTAAGTGGATGACACAGGCAGGAAAAGAAGGAGGGGGAGGTAGATCCTGAGCCTGAACCAGATGGGCTATGATCAAAATGTCAGTCTCTCCCTTCCTCTCTCATTCTTTGTAATTGGCTCTCTTTCTCTCTTTCCTTTGCTTTGTGTCTGGTTATCACATGCCCCTTGTGACAAATCATAAACAGAAGCTCTGAAACGGATGCACACACACACACTGGGGAGAGATGGATGCCCACCACAGAAATCAATGAATAAAATAGATTCCCATTTGAGTCTGTTGGCCATGGTGCAGCAGGCAAAAAGATAGATAGACAAATGACTGGATGGGAGAATGGACTGTGTGTGTGTGTGTGTGTGTGTGTGTGTGTGTGTGTGTGCGTGCGTGCGTGCGTGTGCGTGCGTGCGTGCGTGTTTGTGCACTGTGCATGCATAGATGTGATCGTAGGAGACTTTCGGTGGAGGCTGGGGGGATTTTGTTTGTACATGGGCATGGAAAGGCCACCCTCACATAATACCAGGGGGTGTATTGTTCACAGCCATCTACTGACCTCAATGAGAAATTCCAGAAATTACTCGAGAGCAACAGACAGGGAAACCGAGAGAGACAGGAAGAGAGTGCAGAGCACAGAGAGATAGAGAGCAGCCTCATAGATCCATTCAGTAATCTTACCACTAGGCACTTGCTGCTCTATGTCATGCTATGTCCAATTGGTCCCAAAAGACAAATGTAACTGATAATGTACAGAGGCTTAAACATAATAAAGGATATTCCAGTTTATTGCAATTGTGGTCTGATTTTTGTAGCCATCGTTTAAATTGGTTATGATAGCATTGTAATCACAAAAATACTGAGAGGTGGGCGGTGTTGGGGAGTAATGGAATACATGTACCTCCATGCATTTCCCAGAAGCCCCAATATGAAAACGAAAAAATTAGCTATTTGCGTGATCACTGACAGAGGTAGAGATGGGGCTGGAACCGGCACAACAGAACCAGGGCAGGAATGCGTTTCTATCTTGGAAATTCAAACAGCATTTCACATTAAAGAAAGAGAAGAGAGAACGAAATATAACTGTGCACTGCAGTGCAACTTCTGCTTGCCAGCAACCAACTTCCTTTCAGCGTCCAAATTACTCCACCTCCAACCTGAAGAAGCATCTTAAAGTAAGTTATTTTTAGCCAAGGGTAGTCGTCTGCTGTAGTTTTACTGGTCACCTTGCTATTTTATAGTTGACGTACGACTTTACATTCTCCTACATGCCCCGTTTGACATGTTAGCTAACGTTAGCTAAAATTAGCTCATGGTAGCTTAGACTGCAGTTAGATTTTTGTAGTATGCAGTTCGGGACTACAAATACAAAAATCTATCTCCTTGTTCAGGTACACATTCAGCCAGTTGGAACAGAAGAACACAACAGAAGAAGGCCTGTTTAGTAAGCTGTATGTGATGGCCGCATTCCTACTTATAAAATGCAATTCAATGTGGAAGTAATCCAAGTATTCAGAATACGTTACTAAGCTTGAGTAACGTAACGTAATACGTTACAAATTACATTTTTGGGCATGTATTCTGTACTCTGTAACAGAATAAGTTTTGAAAGTATCCTTCCCAACACTGGAGGTGGGAACATACATTGCTACGGCAATGTTTGACAACACAAGAAACATGAAGTGGGACGATCAGACAAGTTGTAAACAAGAAGCCAACAGTTGGGGTTTGCCATAGCATGTCGTTCGTTATCAATTCTAATGTAATAAATGTGTGATATTATGATTTCGCAACATGCTGACTTATTATGACTTCTAACAAATTAACTGTGCTGCTGCCTCCACTGTGGAAGTATTGTATATCAAATTGAGTGACTTTGTTATTGTCGATTATATTAACCTTCACAGAAAAAGAGTCCTACATCCCACAGCAAATCCAACATACCCGTCATCTGGTATCTAAATTGACAAGATGCGTCGCATCAGGATGTGTTGTATTTATCTCAGGTGACAATGACTGATCAATTACAATGTATCACAACGCAATATAAGGAAAAAAGAAACGTTTTTACAAGTTGGGAGAAGTGGAGGTAAACGGTGCAGCCAGTCACAGTTTATAATCATATCATCATAAATATCTTTATCGCAAATACTTTTTAATGTCATGATTTTAGTTCAAGGCCATATGTCCCACCCCTAACCAACTCAAGCAAGAGCAGGGTAGATTGTCATTTTCAGGGTAGAAAATGACTAGTCTAGTTATCCCAGCCGTTTGAAGAGCTGCTGTAGAGAGTAAAGCAGTCGCAGAGGTCCCTCTCATAACCAGCCAGCTGCTCTGTTTGGAATATTCTGCAGTTGACGCCATGTTGGCTGAGTTTCCCACTGGAAAAGAAAATAAATTAACTAGAAAACTTGTTTTTTGGCAGTTAGAATGGGAAGTAAAACTACAGGTTACAACTATTGGCCAACACATTTTCTTAATCTAATTACTTTGCTTTGTATGCACAATGCACTGCATAATGTAATGTGAAAAATTATTTTGTGTCAGCGTGAAAATAAGTAATGAATTTCTGGAAAACATGGTCTTTGGAGATAATCATTTCTAACCCTTCATTTGACAAACACACTGCTATAAATGGTAGTAAAGACCTGTGCTTCCTGTTTAAAACAAAATATATGCCCTGCTAATTTATATTCATACCATATGGCATATCATATGGGAATATGTAACTGCCACCTGACATTAACAAGGATATAAAGCAACACGCCATGATTGCCGTGTTACTTCCTAAGTGCTTTATCTTAAAACAGATGGAAGATTAGAAGAGGAGACATTGTCCCATTTCTTATTCAAATCATATGGATTCCTGCAGCATATGGAAAGAGAGAGAGAGAGAGAGAGAAAGAGAGAGAAAGAAAGAGAGAGAGAGAGAGAGAGAGAGAGAGAGAGAGAGAGAGAGAGAGAGAGAGCAGTGTTGAAACACTCATCAAGATGTAACAAACATTTGTATTCCTGGGTAAAATATTCTAATTATATTGTAAAAAAAAAAAAAAAATCATATTTGCTACCAAAATATATAATGAAATATAAAATATATTTATTTTATATGAAATATCTTTCATTATCATGATGCTTTGAAAGATCATTGATCAAAGACCATGCACAGTAATGGTCCCAACCTGAATGCATGTGTGTGCTGAGAATGATTTCATATTGGTTCCCCTGAGAGTATTGGTGTTCAGACTACAACTTCAATCAGCAAGGTACCTGCCAGGGGTGTTCAGGAACAAGATTTTCAAATCACTGCCGACCTTTTTTATCTCTTCAGGCAGTGGGTAGAGTGGAGGACAGTAAGGAACCATCTTCATTTCCTTCTCCCCTTCCTGCTCCGCCTCCATAGATATCTCCTCATCTCCTGGAAACAAGAAGACCAGCAAAATGATCTATACTGGAAAGTATATACAGTGTGTGTTATGGATTTTCATTTGGTGATGTGAACTGTAGAGCAGGAACTAACTTTTCTTTTTTTTTATTACTGATTATTCTGTCGATTTAGTTTTTATAATGAATGGAATAATCATTTTGTCTACATAAGTAAGAAAATAGTTGTTTTTTAAAATCACAATTTCCCAAAACCCAGGAGACATGTTTAAATTCCTTGCATTGACCAACAGCACAAAATGTTTTCAAAACCAGTGAATGTTTGGCATTTTTGCTTTATGAATGATTAATCGATAATCAAACTTTTTGTTGGTTAATTTTACTCATCAAGTTGTTGATTTATTGATTAATTGTTTTGGCTCTACTGCAAACTTATGTAGAAATATTAAGCCTTTAAGCGAGAAACACAGTGTCTATTTCTTGCATTGTTATATATTTGACTCGGTTCTAGCTAATGGTTCTTGAACTGAGCACTTGGGAGGTGAATCTCTGTGTTTTCAGTTTTCTCTCTTTTGTATGTGTGTAAAATCAAAATCATGCCTATTACTAATCATTTTAAAAGTGAAACCCTGATATCAAGTATTTCTACAACCATCCTAAGACATTGATTGTGTTCTTCCCAATATTGCCCAAGTGGGAGGTACTTTTAAATCCCTTAGCGTGATGTCCACCAAATTAAACCCATTTGGCATCCACCCTATTCAATAGATTAATCAGTCAAGCTTATGGCATTAAGCTTATAGACTGTAGATTATGGCATTTCACAGCTAAGGGTATTTTGACTTCACAGCCATACATTAGCCTGTGCTCCACTGCAGGGCAACACAATGTTTAACAAAGACAGTTCTAAGGTCGTGCGAGGAGAACAGTGCAAGCCTAAGCCAGCCTCTGTCTGTGTCTCTGTGTGTGCATGCTTTCAGGGCATTTATCTATCAGTTCACCATTAGTGAGGAGAAAGCATCACGCCAACTCAACACTTGACTTCAGATTAAATACCTTCTGGCTAATTTACGGGCCAGGGGTCACTCCTATCATGTCCCCTGCGTAAGGCTGCATGCCAGACATTAAATGCTCTCGCAGACCATCTGAGGGAAATAGAGTGAAAGGACACGCAGGAAAATGTACAGAACAAACACACAAGTATTTAGCCACAAGCACAAAGCACACAGGCCGACACACATCCAACTACATACAATCTAAGAACTAACGCAAAAACAGGCAGGTTTAACTTGATACACACAACAAAACATTAATGAACTAGCATGTGAACAAGCATGTGTAATCCCACTGTCTGTCTCTCTAAAGGCCCTGACAAACCGAGCTGATAATTGGCCGTTGGACAGTCTGGCGAGGTCAGTGACTCGAGTCTGTTCGGTGTGTTCCGGCCCGTCGGCCTTCATTTCGGCCGATTTTACATGTATAATCGGCAGGGCGGGCACTGCCAGCAGTCGGACTCAAATGACTCATCTGATTGGTAGAGTGCTAACCCGGAAACGGGGAGCGGAATGAGCATGACTAGAGTCTCTCAAAATCTGACGAAAATCTTTGTTGATATGAAAATGAAGACAGATTCAGCAACTGCACGGCCTATTTCTCGCTTAAAATGTTTTCAGAAACACGTTTCGGTGAACTATTTTAGTACAATATGAGATTGTATTCTGAACAAGCCGCCATGACAGCCTGTCTTTGAATTTCTGGAGAAACCAGACCCACGTGACGCGTTCATCCGGTTTTCATTTTTGGGCGACAGTACAGATTAGCAGCACCTGCTGTTATGGAGACGTATTACGTCTCGTCGCTTTGGTGTGTTCCGAGGAACTTTTTTGACCAACTCGCGGAGACTGATCAGTCCAACTGCCTTTTCTGCCGAGGGTCGGCCGTCTGGTCGGTGTGTCTGCAGCTTTAGACACTCACACACCAGTGCAGACACACAAACCCTGCCCAGTCAAAGAGCAGCCTTCATGCTCACGCACGCAATAGCAATAGCCTGATTGCCCCCCTACTGTCCCGAGGCTCTGCATTTAAAACATGGCAGAGAGC
Organism: Sander vitreus; assembly: GCF_031162955.1. NCBI lineage: Eukaryota > Metazoa > Chordata > Actinopteri > Perciformes > Percidae > Sander > Sander vitreus. Next base: position 21,678,678 of record NC_135857.1, read on the forward strand.
CTCAATCGCTGGCTCACACAACGCAGATAAATTAGTTACGCCCTTTGACAACATTAAGCAGGCGTATCCTTTTAGATGGACGCAGATATAAAGGGCTGATTTTCCATGACAACTGTTCCCCCATGACATGTTGTCTGTTTTAGCCCTGATTGAACTATTAATCAGTCTAATGTGAGGGAGGCAAGCTGTTCATAAACTCATATCTGCATGGACGCATGCCTAAGTCGTGAGAGGAAAACATACACAGAACAGAGAACAGATAAACTCATGAGGGCTAACAGGCACAAAGACAAGCACTGAGGGGCAAAAAGCTAAATATAATTGTGTATTTAAGGAGCTGAGCAGCATAAAGTTGTTATAATGGTATCTAACAACTAGAAGAAGAATTACTTGGTCAGGCAATCATTTTTATGCACACCCCTAGCAGTTAGGGGTTCGGTGCTTTGTCCAAGTGCACCTCGGCAGTGCCCAAGAGTTGAACTGGTGTTATGTCCCTACTGGTTTCCACACTAACTGGTTTCTGTATATTGTGTTTACCTAACAGCAGCAGTTGTTTCTGCCTCTATCGCCAGATTCGTCACACAATCACAAACACATTACTGGCGATTTTCAGGTGGCATCTCATATCTATTTTGCGAATATGATTGTATAAATGAGCACTACATTGCAACCACATACAAAAAATAAATTTAAGAAAAGAAAATAATTGCGTCGAGTCGAACTGTCGAAAGCAAAAATACACACTCTTCATGTCCGCAGCTCTACGCTGCGAGCTACTCGAACGCAGTTGCCTTTTATTTCCAGTAAGCATTACTTAACTACGTCAGCATCCAGGTAACAGTTTGTTTTGGTTTTATCTGAAACAACTGGACCGTTGCTCTTCGAAAATACATGATCGTATTTATCATGATTCTTTTCTCGCGGCCACGGCTATATTACCACTACATTACAGCCCCTACAACATTACACACGTCTATTAAATTACTTTTAAACAGTGACGATATAACTCAGACAAGCTAACACTGAGCCACATGAAAAGCTAAAACAACTTGTTACCCTGGGCTTAGGCAGTGTTTTATTGTGTCCACGAGGGGCACACTTATTGAACCCAGAGAGAAACATATCGCCTGAGCTCAATGCTCCTTAAATCATTTAAATAACGTTATATGCTGTGTTGGAGATGGATTAGAACCATAGACTGTAAATATTAACAGTCTATGATTAGAACATCGCTTTAGATAGAATCATTCGATAGACACACAAGCTCAAATAACACTGTATTGCTAACACGTTTTGCAAACACAGAGTTATGTTTTACTATTCAATATAGTCTACACAAAATGAAGCTTTACTGTAAATCATTACGGGGGTATAATATTACCACTTGTATTCGACTTTTTCTGGCTCAGTGGCCCGCTCGGCTCGTACTGCATGTTTACAGTTTAATCTGAGTTAGATCGTCACTATTTAAAAAACTTTTTTTTACCTTTAGACCTGCGTAGTGTCGTAGGGGGCTGTAATATAGGCTACATGGTCAATACAGCCGTAGCAGCGAGGAAAGAAACGTGAAATACGTTCGGGTATTTTCTAAACTAAACCCAGGTAACCAGTTGGTTCAGATCAACTCAAGACAACATGTTACCTGGGTGCTGACGTAGTTAATTAATACATGACTGGAAAGCAGAAGATCCATGAGCTTCGTAGCTCACACTGTAGAGCTGCTGTTAACAGGTGATTATATGTTTTTGCCCTTGTGAGATCGAAACCACCTCGACACAATCTTGTGTATATAAAGAATAATATAAATAAAAATATTTATATTAACTTAAATTTCTTTTTTGTATGTGGCTGTGATGTAGTGCTTACTTATACCATCATATTCGACACAGTAGATCTGGGAAGAGATTTCAAAATCGCCAGTAATATGTTTGTGATTGTGTGACGAATCTGGCGAGAGAGGCAGCAACAACTGCTGCTGTTAGGTAAACACAATAAACGGAAACCAGTTAGTGTGGAAACCAGTAGGGACATAACACTGGCATTTCTCCAGCTACCAGTCTACACTCTGTACTTGGTCCGTGCTGGACTTGAACCAGCCCGGTTCCCATGGCAAGTCACCAGGACTAAGCTACTGCTGCCCAAGGCCTCCTTCCTAGAATGGACTATAGGTAATTAATAGTAGATTGTCACAAAATAGTTTACTGACAATCAAAGCACATGCAGACTTTGGGTAAATGGCTTGGTACCCGACGAAGGCAGTTTTAAGTTTATATATATATATAACGTTACGTTATATTACAGAGACATCATTTCATCTATTATACAATTAAGTTCAATACTTAGCTAGCTAGCACTAATTAACCTTCTAACACTGTTCCGGTCAAAAATTACCGATTTACACATTCCCTGTACCATAAATATGGCATTTTTCATCAGATTGCCTCAAGACCTTATGATATCCTTCAGAAAAAGGCATTTGAACACATAACATTCATTGTGACTACTTTCTTTGAATTTTTAGTGATTTATTCAACTTAGTCACACTTCTTTTGTTTATGGTCAAAAATGACCGCCATAGGAAATGAATGGGAAAGAGTATAATTATATAATCTCCATATACACACACTCCTACAACTTTTCTGTGCTTGTGTACCCATTCACAGGTGCAAAGCTTCCATTTGCAAGGGACACTGCACCATGACTGCAATTTGCCATTTGTGTGTGTGAACCACCAATGTTCGGACACACATGCATGCACGCACACACAGAAACACACACACCCACACAAACAGACACACATACACACACATGTACACACATGTACACCCACTCACACACACACACACACACACACACACACACACACACACATACTTCATGTTGTCATGTTGCCACTTGTGCATGTGAACCACCAATGTTTGCACACACATGCATGCACGCACACACAGAAACACACACACCCACACACCCACAAACACACACACCCACAGACAGACACACACACACACACACATACACACACAGTTCATGTTGTCATGTTGCCACTTGTGCATGTGAACCACCAATGTTCGCACACAAATGCATGCACGCACACACAGAAACACACACACCCACAAACAGACAGATACACACACACACACACACACACACACACACACACACACACACACACACACACACACACACACACACACACACACACACACACACACATGCATGCACGCACACACAGAAACACACACACCCACACACGTTGTAGATGTTAATGTTCTGATAAGGTTCTTTTACAATAAATATTCTATTACAAATACTTTTTGTCATTTTTATTGGCATTTGTGTTAAAATAAGAGCAGTTAAAACTGTCCGGTCAAATTTGACCGAAAACAGTAAATTAAGGGGGGTAGCAACAAACAGTGTTTAAAGGTTAAGAACGACACATTGTAAGTCCCTTGATCAACGTTAGACTAGTTTACTTGCAATGTGCATTGTGTCTAAAATGCAGTTTTGTTTAGATGCAGGCATAGTAAACATTATCTAACATAAACTCCACATTGCTGTAACGTTAGATCAAACCACGGACAAACACCGCATGAAAAAACAGAAAACGAGTCGAACAGCATTTGTGATCTGATGCAATCTCAAAAACTGGTGTAGCTAGCTCATTTAGCTAACGTTAAACTCAAACTGTAAACAAATCAGTGCAGTCTCTCGCCTACATGTTCACCACTGCAGTCATATAAGAATAAAGCTTTTTGATTTGAATTGTAACGACTTGCAAACAGAACAAACCTTTACCTACCCATAGTCAACAGTCTCTTAAAGAACGAAGGCGAAAATACTAAAAAGTTTAACTGACTTTTTCCTGACGTTATCAGCCAAGCTCTGGTTGTTGCTATGGCTACGACGTTGCCTTGTCACGTCGCCTCGACATGGGCCACGCAGTGTAGAACGTCCAGTGACCATCAAGCACAGGAAGTGTATTTTCCTATCACAATAAAAGCATTGTAAATGTATGAGCATTGACAATGCATATCATACACAAACAACCATATGTAAAACATTGCAAAATAATTCAGTTTTTTAGCAAAAGAAAACATCATATTAAAGGAGGAAATTACTTCAAGTCTGAGGGGAAATGCCACAATATTCCCTAACAAGGCTATCTTAACCCTGGACCATCTTTAGACCTTTGTACATTTTCTATCTTTCAACCACTGGTGTGGAAGCTTCTCATTTTGACCTCTTGAGCAATAGTTAACCCTTACCACAACCACCTTAAACACCATCAGTCTCAGGGCATGAAAAGCTAGCTTGCTTGCTTGCTTGCTTTCTAGGGAGCTAATTGTTTAGCAGTGTAGACAGTGCAGAGAGAGGGAGGTCTATAATGATTTAGTTTATTAACATTAGTTTATTTTGTAATGTGAAGGTATGTAGAGATCTTTTAAAGGTCCTATGACATGCTGCTTTTTGGATGCTTTTATATAGGCCTCAGTGGTCCCCCTAATACTGTATCTGAAGTTTCTTTCCCGAAATTCAGCCTTGGTGCAGAATTACAGCCACTAGAGCCAGTCCCACAATGAGCTTTACTTAGGCTGTGCCATTCAGTGTCTGTAGCTTTAAATGCTATTGAGGAGGAGCGGGGGGGGCAAGGTAGAGGGTGGGGGTATGGCCTTGACCATAGACATATATAAAATGGACCAACAGATCCCGTTGCTCTGGACGGAGACCAGTGAAAGATATTAGAAGCACTTTTCCGGTGATGGCTGAGCATTACTGAGCAGCCTCCAACTGAGAGAGACGACGTAGATGTGACGTGAGCAACCTGTAAAGTTGTAAGTCTTCTGGTAGCTGTGTAGAAATCTCATTCCGAATCTTGCAGAGACGGAGAGCGTAGGTATATGTAAGGAGATAACATAGGCACAGGCTAATTATTGCTGACTAAAATGCTAGCTAACATTAGTAATTAAACTTAAACAGCGAAACTCAAAAAAAGGCTATTACTATTATATACTATACAGTAATTCCTCTACTATTCGACAGTAAGTCGTGTGGTTATGACACAATCGTTAGCCTATTTTTACAAAAACGATATTTTTTATCTACTACGGAGCCATAATGTGAGGTACAAGGTAATGGAGCCTTTTATACATTATTGTGTTTCTTTAGAAATAAACAATGGACAAATAGAGTCTTTAAACGCTTCAGATATAAAGTTATTCGCTGTCAAAGTGGTGCCAAAATGAATGGCAGTCAATGGAATGCTAATGGGAGGTGATGGCTTATTAGCATCAAAATGGCGCCATAGGAGCTATGCGTTCCGGGGAGAGGCTTACCCCCTTGGCCTTGACCAACTGCCATGCTTCGCTTGTTTTCAAGCCATGATGTCTCTCTCTTTCTCATGGGAGGGCCAAATTCTATGGGCGGGCAAAGCAGGTCATAAGGAGGAGATTCCAGATCGGCCCATCTGAGTTTTCATTTTCTCAAAGGCAGAGCAGGATACCCAGGGCTTGGTTTACACCTATCGCCATTTCTAGCCACTGGGGGACCATAGGCAGGCTAGGGGAACTACCATTAATGTTAACAAACCTCATAAAGTGACATTTTCATGCCATGGGACCTTTAAAATACATGTTATTGTTCAATTGAATAGACCTACACAAGTAGTTATGTATATCTCATTGTACGTTTGCCATATTGTTTGTCATCTTATGGACGTAATGTGCAAAAATTGTTATTTCAATCGTTCAAACCTATGTGTTATTAGAAGGAACATTCGAACATAATTTTTTGGCCAGTCTTGACAGCTCAGATGAGATGCGAAAATGAAAGGAGTCTTGTGTGCGCCCTCACAGTCGTTTGTTTGCTTTCCTCGCTATCGTTTTCAAGCTGAACAACCAATTAGATGGATTGGCTGTTCAGCCGACTGCGGCTGACGCCGAAGGCCGATGCATGGCAACGGTGCGGGACACACCGCACAAACTAGGGTGAAGGTCACTGCCGATGGTCGCCTGTGGCTATATGATTTGCAACAACAGAGTTAACAGATGAGATCGATGAAACTGATATTAATCCTCTCATGTAGCCTATCTTTATGCATTCACGATATAACTCCAGGTAAACGGCTCACTAATATATTTTTCAATAAGTCAGAGTCTTCCCAGAAGCGCAAACAAAAAAGCTGGCTCAAATACATTGTGTGAGAATAAGTCTATCTTTAAAGTTTGTAAAAATAATGAATGAATAAGCAATTGTGTACAAAATGCAGACAGACAACACCTTTAAGTCGCATTAGCTGAGCTCTGCCTGCTTGCATGCGTAAGTCTCACATTCATGCTCTGTTTGGGTTGTGTGCATTTAATTCAGAAATAATTTTAAATAAAAGCCAGATATTTCTGCAGGGCTTTCGCAGGACCAGTCTTTTCATGTTAAAATGCATTTTACAAATGTCTTTAGACAGATATTTATGCCCTTTATGTGATATAATTGCCCTTATTTCTCTGTGGATGACCAAAGCAAACCTGTGTCTTAATCTGGGCTAATGCCACCCACCCTAATAGAGAGGGAGAGAAAAATATTTGCTATGATTTCATTTGTGATGCATGTTCATGCTATTTCTGGACCCGTCAATGAATCTTTCAGACTCAGTGACTCTAATGCAAATGGCACTCGCCCACTCAAGTCTAGCCTACCTTCCGTGCTTGTTTATCTGCCTCCACAGCAGAAAAAAAATGTGAACTTGACAAAAAGGGAAAAAAATGTACTCAGGCAGAGACAATAATCAAACCTTGCACCCTACTGTGCCAAATAGGGGAGAGGGAAGACAAGTCTCTCTGTCTTCCTCCCTCCCTCCTCTTCCTGTCTCACTTTCCTTTTACCCTATCTGAAACAGGTCATATCCTCAAATAACCCCATTGCAAGGGCATAGAGCATATATTTAATGCAGCATCATATACAAAGCAGTATAACTGGACCACAGTTGACAATCATTTTGTCATATAAAAAGTTGATCAGAGCTCTCTTTGTAGTATCATATTATGTAAAGTGAATGTTTTTTAAAAAGTCAAGCTTATACTTTCAGAAAAGTCAGATTGCATATACTACGGTATTCGGCTACATCAGTGTTACAATAACATTTTGATTGTCTTGATTATCATTTTAATATAGCTCATATTTATTTCTCTTTGGCTTGTCTGTTACTGTAATTGAACCCAGCCAGGTTAATAATTGACGGGAGCTGGAATTTACAAAATAAATCTAATAATTTTTCTGTCATAACTGTTTGCGGAACCACTAGACTGTATTTTGGGCAGTCTCTGTGGTAAAAGCAAATTAACCTAATTTGGTTAGGTGCATCCAGTGTTTTAGGGGCACTGAGCCTGCAGGGACCGGGAGCTTGGCATCTATTGAGTCTTTTTTTTCCGGCACGCTATGCAGTATGGGCAAGTGTATAATGAAGCATGCTGAGTGTGTACTTGCGTGCGTGTGTGTAAGAGAGAGAGAGAGGGGGGACGACAGGCGGAATTGTGTGGGTGCGTGTTAGTGTGTGTGTGTGTGTGTGTGTGTGTGTGTGTGTGTGTGTGTGTGTGTGTGTGTGGTGTGCATGCACGGGTTTAAGAGGGGGAGGAGGGGTGAATATGACCCACTATTCTTTTTTTGGCTTGAAATTACTAATATTGTCACGCTTGACATATTTGGGCTAGGCTATGTGGGACAAATCTAATGGCCAACCATGCAGGTTTAACTCACCAAAATCCCCACGAAATACTGCAGGACCAGCACTCCACACACAAAACTGTGACTGGCTGTGAAAGAGAATTATGAAACTGGCAAGACAGGCAGACATTCAGAACACATACACTGTGAAATTAAAAGGTCTTTCTTTTTTCTGTAATATGAAATAACTTTTGTGACATACTCACCCAGTTAACCAAAATAGTTTATCACCCACTGCTTTCGCTGTGCTCGTTGGATGTGCGCTGCTTTCCTTTGTATTCCTTTGGCTGACACCAAATTTCCTCTTGTGCACGCAATGTTCCACTGTAAAAGCCCTGTCCACTGGCCACCTGTTAAGTTGCGTCACTGTGTGTAGGCCACTCACTGGGCCTCTGTTTTTTGTTGTTTCCTTTGTTAATAAAAATAAGAAAACTTTGCAGACCACTGATTTGATCATATCCACACATGACAGGCAATGCGTCATTGTCTTGTGTAAATGCCCAAGTAATCCTACGAAAGGGCAGCAGTCCTCAGAGCTATATGTGGAAATTAAAAAATAAGAACAAATTAAAATCCTAATTATAGCCCTAAAATACAAGAATAAGAGCAAATAACTGAAAAACGCTCATAACATGTTGCCTTAAGCCCCTGACACACCGACCAGACGGCCGACCCTCGGCAGAAAAGGCAGTTGGACTGATCAGTCTCCGTGAGTTGGTCAAAAAAGTGCCTCGGAACACACCGAAGCGACGAGACATAATACGATCTCATATTGTACTAAAATAGTTCACATTTTAAGCGAGAAATAGGCCATGCAGTTACTGACTCTGTCTTCATTTCAGATCGACAAAGGTCAGTTTAAAAGATTTTCGTCAGATTTTGAGAGACTCTAGTCATGCTCATCCCACTCCTCGTTTCCCGGGTTAGCACTCTACCAATCAGATGGGTAATTTGAGTCCGACTGCCGGCAGTGCCCGCCTTCCAATTCAACATGTCAAATCGGTGACGGCCCCTCCAACAGACGACGGCACGGAACACACCGAACAGACTCGAGTCACTGACCTCGCCAGACTATCTGACGGCCGATTATCGGGTTAGTGTGTCACAACCTTTACAAACAAAATTGTCACATCCATGTCTTGTGTCCCTTAACCCTTCCTTAATCCCATTGCTAGCACAGTTTGAGTTCACACCTGTCATATTTTATATTAAAATCACCCAAAAAGTTTTGTTACAAAGAGATAAATCATTTGACTTTATGGAGGGTAGTCTTGTCTTGCATGTGGTCATATGTAGTTCAGTGTGCCCTGAAGAGGGCAGTGCATCAAGGAAATGCTGGGTAGTTTTGAAATTCTCAGCCTTCCATACACATGAATCTTGATAAGCAAATAAGAAGTATCAGAAATATTTTAGAAATATTTTACAGTGGCCATATGAAGAACAAAGCCAAAAGGGGATAAGATAAGAACTGCGATAACAATTCCTCGCAGCAGAAGTCACTCAGTGAGACCGCCTCACTGTCTTTTTTGTCCTCCAGTTTGTTTGTCTCTCTCTGCTTGAATGTCTACATGGATTTCTGCTTGCTTGCCTGTCTGTCTCTCTGTCTTTTTGCTTATCTGCAGGACTATCACTGTAAGTGTGTGTGTGTGTGTGTGTGTGTGTGTGTGTGTGCGTTGAATGGATTTGCATGAGAGCCAGTGGGGTGACCCTGCTCTCTCACGCCAAGGCTTCTGTGGAACAAATAGGACTAGTCGGATGTCGTGACAGCACTCACATCAGTTTAAATAAGAGTGCTGTGCTGCAGCCGTGTGTGTACGTCTGTGTGTGAGTGTGTGTTTAAGCAAGTGGCCAGGCACGCATTTAGTCAGAAAAGCTTTGTGTGTGCGTGTGTGTGTTTGTGCAGGGCTGTGCGTTTTAGCCATTGAGCATGTAATATCTTGTGAGGTTTTGTGAAGAAGAAAACAGCGATATTAACAGTTTAATGAGCTCAGTGGGGTTCACACACACACACAGGCCAAACGCTCCACAAAGTTCTTTTGAAAAGGAACAGGTATGTATGGAAAGGCCAACCTGCCTTCTGAATAAATTAATGCTAAATGATTTCACAGGGTTAAATGGCGTTCACATCAACAAACATCACTGCAATGTAAAGGAGTGCCAACCCCAATATAAATTATAATTCAATTATTTATAATTATAATGCTTGAGAATTTAAATATATGTGTTATTTTAGAAGGTGCAGTCAGGGACAATTGATTGTTAGAACAAATTAAGGTTATTATTTTTAGATTGTTTACCTAAACAATGGTTCAGTTTATGTTTTGTTGTCCTTATTTGCATGCTCCCATTCTGTCATATAAAATAACAATTACCTTTCATTTCCTTGTTTATGCCACATAGCTACTGTATATTTCCCTGTGAATGTAAAACATCACCATTCTCACTGCTGTCTTTTAAAACACAATTGAGAATGTATTTAACAAAACTTCCATAAAACAATAAAGTCCAAAAAGTGATTTTTGTGAAAGTGATGAGAGACTTTGATTTCTTTCTGTAAGTGCTTGAAAGTGAGCAGAATGTAATGCAATGTACAATCTGATATGAAAACACTAAAGTCCTCCTCCAGCCATGTTTCAAAGTACCCAAAATACTATGATTAATATTTAGTTTGACATGGTTTTCCAACATAAAAGTAAAAATAAAATTCTATAAAGGGGCTGGAAGCACATCCACTCTTTCTCCCTCATTAAGAAATTCTGGACCTGGCCTCGGGCCTCACCCAACACCGCTAGGTTGATCGGTGAAAGAGCAGTGTGCATCAATATGGCTAGAAACATCAAAGAGATTCAGATATACATGCTTGAGCCTCACCCTGGGTTCAGAAGCGCCACAAAGTGCCCCGAAGCACCCCTAAGCGCTTCTTTTGGTGTCAATATTAACCAACTGGGCTGTTCAGACAGGATGCTCTGCGACGATCTGCAGCCATATTCTCACCGGATGTACAGTGCTGGGATAAAGCCTGACATGGAAAGGGACAGGCCGGATTGCCGAATTCTGCTATTTTTGCTATTTATTTTGCAAGTGCACCGTCACTGCATCCTTCCGACGAACCAGGAAGGTTGTGATTGGTTTAAAGAAATACAAACAAGCCAAAGCGTTTCTTACACCTATCCCAGAATAGAGAAACAGTTTAGCTAGACCATACTTCAGCTCTAACACAGCACTGTGGAGATAGGTCTGCCAATGCGAGACTAGTCAGACCCAGACTGCAGGTGTCAGGTGTCAGGAGTCTGTTGTGCACCAAAATTGGCGACTAGCAGACATATCAGAATGGTAATTGTAGTTAGCATATTTGTTTATGTTGTTTTAAACTTTTTTAGCTTTGTTTTTTCAGGTTTCTTTTCCAGGTTTTGCATTCATGACAGCGATTGGCTTTTGAATCTGCGATATACCATATCTAGCTTGGGGTACGTTTGAATCTCAGACTTTAACAGCAAAAACTCTAGGATAATGTGGAATGGTATAATGAGTTAGTCTGGCTATCACCAGTCATTAGTGTGGGGGTAACGGAAGCAGGATAGATAAACGTACAGGTTTCCAGCCTGATCTGCAGGGCGAAATCAAATCGGCGGCAGATCGGGCTGGGTTTACCCAGTCTAATAATGAGTGCTACACAGTGGAAAAAGTGAGAGAAAGAAAAGCTACGTACTGAATACAACATATTCATCTGGCATTATAAATCTGACTTTATGGGATGTGGTTCATCACTACCTAGGTCTCACTTTCATAGGTCTGGCCATTTTTCCTATAAGTAATAATAACATTGCACTAACCAAAGTGATTGCTGAGATATGGGAATATGGCAACATTACTACAAGTACAACATTTTAAGAAACTTACTGTAAGCAGTTAGATGATTAGACAGGGTACAAATAAACCAACAATTTAGCCAGATTAACTGAAGCAGTTTATTTGAATGTAAACTGTGATGGATGTTTACAGTTTGGGTTAAAATTCATCATTGTTTAGTCTTCCAAATCAGTTCAGAGGATTTGTTTACTGTTAAACCCATATGATTGTCTGGCTGCTCATGTTTCTTGCCCTGTTTGACCTCCTTTTTAGTGATTACATTTCCAGATCTCAGTAATTAATTTGGTGGAAAGATGGCCAAACCTACCAAAATAAGACACAAGCTGGAATAAACAGCAATAATCCTTCAATTGGTTCAACTGATCATTGGATTAGATAGATAGATAGATAGATAGATAGATAGATAGATAGATAGATAGATGGACAGACAGACTTTATTTATGTGCTATAGCAGCAAGGTATAAGGTACACAGCACTCATACAGAATATACAAGAAGTAATAAATAAAATAAAAATACCAGCTCAAAAAAATATACCCAGGAGGAATAAAAAGAATGCAATACAAGTAGATAATAAATATGTACAACCTACATACGTAGTATATATAAAAATATAAAATATGTATAAAATATAAAATATTTTTACACATATTTATAAATATTTTATAGTTTTTTTTTTTAGATCATTGGGTTACTGTTTATTCGCAACTTACAAATGCCTGTATCTTTACAACAATAACCAATTTGTGTGTTAAAGGAATACATTCTTTTATAACAAGGGCTTCCCCTAAACTGATCTCCCATGAACCTGGTCATATAGTCTGGATTTAGGATGCCTACACATCATTTGCCTTACCACACACCCTGAGGCGTGATGGTTGATGAAACACAAGGAAGATATGCGTCACAGTGACTGGACAGGGGAGATTAGTGTGATGCGTGCAGCGGATGACTCTCGCATTGGAAACCCCTTTCACTATGTAACAAGTCACGAAGGCATTTGTGTCTCTTTTTGCTCCCTGACGCAGTAGCCCCATTGCATACACACACATGCACTGCTAGCCATCCTGAGCCATCCGAACACGTCTCTGGTCTCCTGAGAAAAAGGGAGAGAGAGGGGGAAAAAAAGAGAAAGAGTCAATGAGACAGGGAAGTATGTGTGTGACTGTGAGTGAGCTGGCTGTGAGACATAATTACGGCAGATTAGTGAAGCCACACTGAGAACCTGAGTCAGAGCCGTCTGGACCCAGGGACAATGACCTCTGGGATAGAGGCTCTCACACGTCTCATACACACACACACACACACACACACACACACACACACACACACACACACACACACACACACACATACACACATCATGGAGAGCTCCTTACGAAAAGGTGGAGTTAAGTGGAAAAAATACCAAGCATCTACTTGCTTATCCCCTGGTCGTAAATTCCAATCCAAGCTGCACATATTTTGGTCTGTAAGCAAGATATGCGGTTCCTGAATCCCTAAGGTATCCAGAGTTCTAACGTTAATACTATCAGTGAAGCAATGACAAGACATTAGGCCACTGTGATGAATCATCAAACAAAGGGCACCCGTAGACACACATACTGCACACATCTTGAGTAAATGTGATATAACAGTTGCTTTGCTTTACAGTTTTTTACAACTGCTTACACACACAAAACTATGTCTTCTTTTTTCAAAACTCTACACACAATTCCCAAAACTGCACACACAAAATGCAAAATGCCTCACATCTCCTTTAAAATGAAACACTGCATTCGAAATGCCTTAAACACATCTCAAAATGAAGCATTTGCATCAAATGGCAAACACTTTAGCATAAAATTACTGTTCTAACAGTAGCACAGTTGCTACAAATGCAATTCACAAGATTGTCAACTGGGCTCAGATCATCAAGTGAGAGATGTAGAATTGTGTCATCTGCGTAGCAGTGGACAGATGCTATGTTTATGGATGAAAATAAGGGGGCCCAGTACTGAACCTTGGGGCCCACCACAAAAAAAAGCCTAAACCTTTCTATAACACAACCTTTACATGTCTGCTTCTATCTACTCTCAGTTGGTTAACTGGAAGTAAAAAGAACCCCCTTTATAATATTAAGAAATACTGTTTTTATTTTTTGTAAAGATAAAGGATAACCAGCTGTAAAAGATACACTGAAGATAAGCAAAATTACATTTGTGTGCGCAGTGAAACGATATATAAGCACTCATATTGCAGATTCACTAGTTCACAGTTCTGGGAAATTTACGTGTTTGTTTGACAGAACAAAGAACGTCCCTTCTGTTTTCACTCACTTCTTTTTCTCCTCCTGTGAAAGACAAACAACAAAGAACGCTGATTTTTTCTTTTCTTTCTACAGAATGCCTTTTCCTCCTCAATACTGTGTGTGTGTGTGTGTGTGTGTGTGTGTGTGTGTGTGTGTGTGTGTGGAGGGGGGGGTGTTCTGGGCAGCACTCCAGTCTGTCATCTCAATCTGATCTCTATCACCCACGGCTGTCTGGCTGGGGTTATCTAGCCAGGGGACCACCCCTGCTGAAGGGAGCTGAAGGGAGGAGAAGTGCAACACAGGCGCACCACTTGTCCTACCAATTTTACATTCTCTTTCCCACGTCCTCCTTTGCTTTTCCTCTTTCACTTGTCATTCATTAACACCTGCCACAATCTCCTCAGCTCTCATCTGTTCTTCTGTCATTCACACTGTATTTATCTTCTCAAACTGACTCATATTTAATTCATGCACTATCTTCTTCTTTTTTACCTCCTAATTCTTTCTCTCCATCATACTTCTTTCTTTTTCATACAAACAGTACATACATACAGTATGAAACCAGAAACTTTAGTTATTAAAAGAACAGTTTGACATTTTGGGAACCACTTATTTGCCTTCTTGCTGAGAGTTAGATGAGAAGATCAATACCACTCTGTTATCTGTCCGTAAAATATGAAAACACAGCCAAGAGATTCCTAGCTTAACATACTGGGAGCAGGGGGAAAGCTCGTACAAAAAAACGATGAGCTTTAGAAGTTTTGTTAGGCACTTACCTTTGGACAGAGTTGGGCTAGCTGTTTTCCCCTGCATTTAGTCTTTATGCTAATCCAAGGTAACAGTCTCCTGGCATAGCTTCATATTTAACGGATCTTCTTATCTAACTCTCGGCAAGAAGGAGTATTTCCCAAAATGTCAAACTATTTCTTAAATAATCAAGAGAAATGACCAGAATATAAATCTTTTTTTTTTTTTAGAAAAGAAGGTTGAACCTTTTCATTAAAGTCATACACTATCACTGGTTACGCACTTCATGTCAGTTAAAATGTGAGTTTTGTATTTTGAACATAGAAAAGTAGATAGAATAACTTTATTTTAGGTTTATTTTTCACCATATTCTGGCATATGCAGCACTCATTCATGTACCTCTGCACAAATAGTAGGTGTACATACTATACATACATACGTGCTGTAGGTCTATACATTTTATTTATTTTTTGGTTTTGTTTGGTGTTCATGCAGGCAATATAGTCTTGAAGCCTAATTAAGAAATAGTGTTCAAAGCATTTCTTGTTTGGTCCCTGCACGTAGTATCAATCCTGAGCAGATTCTTCTCTCAAAAACTGATTTGTATCCATGTTGTAATGCTCAGTGTCCAGATAAAAAATAAAACAATACAGTCTGGACAACCCCACAGCCATTAGAATAAGTTAAATCCTAGACCCCACAGCTAATGGAAAACTGCACAAACCAAAACACAGCCGACTCACATCGCAAGTGGCCCTCCCTTTGTGTCAGTGTTGATGGTTCCTTCCTCACTTCCTTGCTGTGAGATAAGGAGTTGGTCCGACCCTTTGGAGGGGTGTGTGTCTTAATCAAAATCGCTCTGTGCAGAAACACAAGCAGAGTGAACAAATTAGAGTTGGCAGAGACCAGGAAAGAGTTTATTAGGATTGGGATCTTGGAGGGCGTACAGGGATTTGGCTGCCTGCTTGTATACAAAGTAATCCATTTTAATTTTGCTACTCCATATTGTTTTGTCTGTTGGTGACTCTGGTGGGGCTGCCAACATTCAGGCATAGCATTCCCTCTCTTACTGTAATACAGTAAGGAAAGACAGAGAAGGGGGGGAAAGACAAATTGCTCTCCTTACAAGCAAATAGGTTCAGGGTTGATTTTATCCTTTGGTTTCTCCGTATTTACCTTTCTATACCTGCCTAATCCATTCTTCGTAGTTAACATCTAGCAAATGAAACCTTAATTCATACCAGGCTGCGATCCAAGATCAGATTTTAATCCTTTGATCATTAAATCTGCCAGCGAAAGCTGAATTTGACAGTGTCAGTCTGATTTTGTGCATGGTTAAGCAAGGTGTTTGCATTTGAGCTGTTCCAGATCCATTTCCCCTTTGGTAATGCTCGCTGCATATCGTAGTTAATTAACACATACAGATAGACACACATAAGAAAAATGGCTGACATATACACACTTACACAGATGTGCCCACTGGCTTTCACAAGCACATGAATGTTTTCACTGTACCAAAAAGTGCACATTAACACATCTTTAAAACCTGACATTTATCACTCTCCCTCTCTCAACTCCCCTTCTTAAAATTGCTTGCTATATTTGTGGTGCCCATTTGAATCCCCAGCTACTAATTAGGCATTTGTTTTGAATATTTCTCTTGATTTCTCTGGTCGTTACTTTTCCCACGTTTGCATGTGAAGCACTGGCACGCCCAGCCATTAAAACTATCTCAGGGCTCTCAGGGGGAGACAGACAACACATGAATAACACATGAGAAAGAGAAATGACAGATTATCAAAGACGCGTTCTTTAGAGGTTAAGAGGAGGAGCAACATAATGAGAAATGTCTTGTTATTTAGAATAGAAAGCACCGTTCAGTATGAAAGTTCACACAATCACACATTCAAAAACTGTACAGCATAAGCTCAGAGAACTCATGGGAAACATACAAAGTTACATAAATATGAACTCAATATAAATTCTATTTGAGGATGTGATTTTCTGATCGGACACACTGCAACTAAAACTGAATTTCCAAAGGATGTGTTAAAGTAGGACATTAGCTGTGAGACTAAAGATATAGTTTTGTATAAATAAAACTTGTGACATGCTGCCAACTTTAGATTCCTACTCATCAGCGGAAGTTGTGTCCTCAGATCCAGCCTTCAAGCACTCACTCACGCTGCAAACAGAACTACGGTGACGTATTCTCCCCACACATCTGAGCAAACTACATACATCACCAGTGTGTGTGTGTGTGTGTGTGTGTGTGTGTGTGTGTGTGTGTGTGTGTGTGTGTGTGTGTGTGTGTGTGTGGCTCCCTTGTTGCCTTGACAACATGCTGCCATTTCTCTTTTGTTTGCCCTTGGAGCCGAGAGCGTACCCACACCAACGCAAGAGGACAAATCGGAACAGAGGGAGGATGGAGAATGACATCGTCCTGGGCTTTTCATCTCACCTCTCGAGTGAACGACACCCACGGCCCTCCCACCTGCTTTCACCTGTCAAGCAGTAAATGTAGGCTGATCATGCTGATACGCCTGCAGGGAGGGAAGAGAAAAACGTGGAAGTGGTTGAACTGCTAAACTGTAAGCAACATAAGGGTTCAGTTTTGGGGCCAGATTTTGGATCTTTCTTTGGATAAAAAAACAATGATAGAAATTGCAGTTTTAGGGGTTGCCGGCCAGGAGCAGTAACTTAGTGAAGTCTCAGCTGTTTTCCTGGCAACCTTACAGTGACGACACGACCCACTGTAAAACTACCACTTGTCATTTGTACACTTTTTGTTTTTGTAAGGTTTAAACAAACAAGCACATAATGTGTTATGTGCTTGTTTGTTAGTGAGCTTTAGAGGTGCTGGTAGGCCAATTATGTTACCTTTGTACTAGTCTATATCCTTTGCGTTCCACTTCCGGGATTGTTCCGGTGCTGCAGGAAATTCTGCCGGATGCATGTATTTTCAGTTTCCTTCCGCTTTCTTTGTGAGGGAATTTTAAATTCGGTGGATTTATGAGGACTATTGTTGACTGCTCCTCAGATCTCTGCATGGTAAATTGAGACAGCTAGCTAGACTATCTGTCCAATTTGAGTTTTCTCTTGCACAACGATTTTGCAGTGGCTTTGTGCGGAGTTTAGCACTGCCCATGACGATTCTGATTGGTTTAAAGAAATGTCAATAAACCAGAGCATGTTTTCCTCCTAGGAAGAGTAGCCAGAATCTCCTTCAGCGCGCTTTGGAGAAGGGTCTGGCAAAGCAAGACAACCTTTGTACAGAGCCAGGCTAGCTGTTTCCCCCAGTTTCCAGTCTTTAAGCTAAGCTAACCAGCTGCTGGCACTAACATTATATTGACTGGACATATGTGATAGTGGTGTTGATCTTCTCAACTGACTCTTGGAAAGAAATCAAATAATGATATTCCACAAAATGTCAAACTATTGCTTTAAGATCTACAACCCCAAGAGGTCAGAGGTCATACTACAAAAGTTACCACAAAGCTTTAATTACTTTGCTGTTTTGAGGGTTGGGACATCTGGTTAAAGGGCAACTTTCTTTGTCAAAGAAAAGAAAAGACAATGGAGCAGAGTTAGGCTGTGTTATCCATCATTTGCAGAACCTGAATTTGAAACAACAACACAAAGGAATCACATTTTATAGGACCATATTTTCAGTCTATTCCAACACAATCTTTAAAAGCTGATATTACATTAACTATTTCAACAGACACTGAATGACCTGAAATACATATGACTAGTTATCCACATTAACATGAAAAATACACCTCGAAATAAATAAATAGCCACAAAAGCACCAGTATCATCAAAAGTATCATCATTATATTACAGTAACAGTGTTTTTATTTTGTTTCATTGTCCTGTAATGCCAGCAATATTATTTAAAAGATCTTCTGCCATCAGAGACTAACAGGCTATGCAGTGATGACAATGTATATCCTGCCCTTCATGCTGCTTTCCTCTCTATCCCACAATCTCCACCTTAAAGAGCAGCTGTGTTTGGCAGTAAACATCAGTTGGCTAGTAAGTGCAAACAGCTTAAGAGCGAGTCAGTGAAAATGACCTGAAACATCCATCCTCCACAACAACAGAAATGTTCTGAGTGTTTGGAATAGAAACAGAGCAGAACAGGTAACCGTGTCCCCAGTGAATACAGGATCTGTTCCTCGAGGTCTGGTATTTCTCTCTCTCCATCTCCCTTGTTTAGGGTGTGTGTAGGAAACTTCCCAGAGTACCAGACACTGTAGCCTTGACCCACCAATATCCTGTAACCCCCCCTTAAACATCTTGTCAAACTACAGTGTGTGTGTGTGTGTGTGTGTGTGTGTGTGTGTGTGTGTGTGTGTGTGTGTGTGTGTGTGTGTGTGTGCACGCAGTTCAATCAGGCAGGACATCATGACTGCCAAAACAATATCAGATGATTGGGGACCATGATGCCCCAGAGGCTTGTTGTCAAGGTTACGAGAGAAAAGAAATAACAACAAACCTTTACTAAACTACACCACCACAGACAAATGACAGATCCAGGCTGTCAGAGCATTACTGGCCTTCTTTAAGTAACAGCATCTCATTTTCAGCCAACACTGATAGACTCTGTGACAAAATATTGTTCTTTACATTTCAAAGTTGGACATATTTTCATTATTGATTAATCTGTTGATTATTTTCTCAATTAATTGATTAATTGTTTGGTCTATAAAATGTCACAAAATGGAAAAAATGGCCATCACAATTTCCCAAAGCCTGAGGATGATGTCTTCAGTTGTCTTGTTTTGTCAGACTAACTGTCCAAAACTAAAAGAAATTCAGACCAGAACATATACATATTTGAGAAGATGGAAGCACAGGATTTTGGCATCTTTCATTAAAAATTACGTAAAAACAATTATTTAATTGTTAATTTATATTTATTTGGTTAATTTTCTGTTGGCCACGTTTAGTCGAGTTGCAGCTGTAGCTGACATCAATGATCAAACCTGTAACTTCTCACTGTTACCACTGATCTTGACTCCTGACCACCTGACTCTAAAGTTTTGGTTTTATTGTGGAACTATGATCTCTGAGCGATCAGTGTTTAAACACAAGGGGAGAAGGAGTGATCTACAGTAACAGTCAGAGAGACACTATTATTTAGGTGTGATTTGTTGTTGCGTATAACATTTAAAAGCAGAAAGAAATCTGTTGATACAGGATGGATGATCATCTGGAATATCTACCAAAGCGTTAGTAAAATGGCCCTCATAGTACAGTTAAAGCTTTGTCAGTTTAGAAAAAAAACGAAAAAAACATTTTTGAACTCTTTTTTTTAGCTTTTACATATAGAGTAGACCAACTCTGCTAAACTAAATGTTGACATTTCTCTAACTCTTTAGAGTGGATCATAGGTCTGACATTAATGACACAGTTTAAAAAAAAAAAAAAAAACTTCCATCTGGACAGATGCAATTCTGTGCACTGGTCTGCATGTGAACAAAGAGGGGACCCTTTTACACCAAATCTGATGACCAAGCCATACATACAAAATGGGTACACAATTCTACCCCTGTAGATTGAAAACCACAATAATACGCATTAATATAAATACTACATTTCATACAAACTAACCAGAATAACTAATGTTTTTACTTGTTTCTTTTCTATACATTGCTAGGTACTGCATCCCAAATAACTGTAGACTAACAAAGTAGACTTTGATGTGCTGCCTGATGATGAGTAATGCAGCAATTTTCAAGAACTGCATATTATAGGATGCTATTGATGTGTCATTCAAAGGGCATTAATGTAATATTTTAAAACATATTTCAAGGCTAGTTATATACATTAGAAAACAAGCACTTGTGGTTGGGTTGGCTCAGTGGGTAGAGCAGGTGCACATATACTCAGAGGTTTATGCTTTGACGCAGAGGTCCAGGGTTTGAATCCAACCTGTGATGATTTCTTGCATGTCTTCCCCCTCTCTCTCACCTAAGCTGTCCTATTGGAAAAGCTTTTTTTTTTTTTTAAATAAGTGCTTTAACACTAATGCTAGACCAGCATCTCCTTTGCCAGTCATTGCTAAAATGTTGTTCTGTAGGTCAGTAGGTCATTTGGCTAAAATGCAGCCACCTAGCTCATTACACCATTGAATGAATACATGAAAGGTGAGTCACTTTGGCTACAAATTGCAAAGTAGGGTACAGAGTTTGCAGGCTGACTGCAGAAGGCTGGAATGCAGGCCTGCTGTGGCTAGTTAGCCAGCCAGAGCTGAGCAGCATGCAGCACAGTAAATAAAGTGCAGTCTGTGCTGCTCTGTTACATGGTCTGTTCTGGTCTCCAGGATAATCAGGACGAATGGAGAGCAGCTGTTTTTTGGGGGGTGTAGGAAAGAGGAGGGGAAGAAGGGGTTCTGGGGCATAATGGAGAAGGCAGAGTTTTTACATGGGGAAAACATGCCCAAGGCTACTTGTCAAAAAAAATAAGATCCTGATACATAAGAGTGAGGTAGGAAATAAAAGTGCAGGTGTAAGGTAAACAATACAATTAGAAGTCAGGCGAGATATTTTTTTTCACGACTTTTCCACTTTTAAGGGATTCTGTGGTGTATGCAGGTGGAGGAGAGGCAACAGCATGTGACACAAAGGTCATCTAGGTCATCTATGCTACGGCAGCTGATGTGACGTACAGCACGAAACTTTAGGCTTTGATTCGTTGCCGGGGGGTTTGAGGGTGGAAGGTGATAATGGGATTGGGTCTCTCTCACTGCATTTTGTCTCATTCGTACTCTCTCAATCTATCTATCGTCCCTTCAAAGGCAATGTCTTTGACCTTTTTTTAATGTCCCAGATCCCAAAGGCCCTTTCTCTCCCCTCTGCCCGTCACCAGTCTCTTTCATGCTCGTCCCCACTCCCTTAATTTCCCTCACTATCTCAGCTTACAGATCTCCCCCTCGTGCTGCCTGTGTGACTGCTGTCCCGTACAGGGAGGGAAGGGACCGCAGAGAGGAGACTGAGGGAAGGAAAGAGGGAGAAAACAGAGTGGTGCAGAGGAGGGAGGGATGAGTTTCACAGACGTGCCACCAGGCTGTACACATTCCTCAAGGGCTGTGCATCCTGTTCTTTTCGTCCCCACCTCCACCAAGGCTGCACGTACGCATGCTTCACACACTCAAACATACCCCCTCCTACTCCCCACAATCGTGCCCACTCTTCCTCCAGCATACTCCCTATAGAACAGGAAATGGTGACTTTTTCTTTCTTTATTCCTTACTTTCTGTTTTCCCTATTTGTTCATTATTATTTTTCTCCGCCATTGCACACCGCCATACACCACCAGCATTTTGTTTTCTGACAGGGAGAACTGTTTACCATTTCACCTACACACTGGCCTGGATGATGGGGAACTAAATGGTTTATTGTGAGTTTGCGCTCTCAAGTCGTCCTGCTTGTCACCAACCTGCATTCCTTTTCCTCCCAGTAACCTATTATTGCATCATATGGCCTCAGGGATCAACAGCAGACAGGAGTATGGGGAGAGACAAATAGAAAGAGAAGAGAGACAAATGAAAGGAAATAAGTAAGCAAGAAAGCAGCTAGGTAAACATTGGTTTAATGGTGACTTATACCTGGCTAAAATAGTTCCATTTGGATGACACTGTAACATTTACAGAAACATTTAGTTATGTAAATTAATCGTTAAAAATGCTATTTAATATATATAATATCATGTATGTTAAATTAGGTTTGGTCAGGGGCTTTTGATGTGGAAAGTTAATGTGAAATGATTGTAAGCAGACAACCACAAAGTGACATCCTTTTCACTTTAAAAAACATGTTCTTACATACTTCCACATGTGTTCACATTGTTTTAATTAAAATATTTATTTTCTATAAGTTCTTACACTATATTACTTACTTATTTTATCTGGATTAATGACTAATAAATCATCAAAATGGCCTCCAGCCTTCTACCAGTGATACTATCCCATTGATACATGTAATCTTCACTAATAAATAAAACAACAAAGATACTGCTACTGTGAAGTGAGTTGATACTTTATAGGCTGCCATTGCCTTTGTAGTCCATTTATTTTGGATAAGACTTGCTTCATTTGGACCAGTACATCTTGACATACAGTAGACCCTGCTTCAAACCAAAGAAAGCTTTAAGGTCTTAAGGAAACAGGAAGCTTCCCAAAGAGAGTCATGTACAAGAGAGATGTTACTTGATGCTGAATTTATATTTAAACCACACAGAGTTAACTCGTCATAAAATGTGCTGTTTAAATAAAATGTCCAGTGTAGACAGTGGTTATTGCATAGAGCAGAGGAGATTCTGTTCCATTCGGGCACGAGAATAGACTCAAACACATTTGGATGGATGAACAAGACATACAAGTTCATTTATCATGTCGGGAGTGGCCAGACACATTTTGAGTCCCAGCCCATTAAATTAAGAAACACTGCAGCACAGAGAGTGAAAATAGGATGGGTGCGCTGATTCATAGCCAGTTGTCATTTCGCAACTGCAAGGATGTAGTCACACTATATTCTAATTGTTAAAGGTGTACACAGTAAATAAGGAGTGGATAGGATTTATAATGTTCTGGGTGTGAAAGATGCAAAACCAAGTGCAAACTAGTATTGCCCATGTATGAGCATCTGAGAAAGACTGAGTAATGATAAGATTTGCAAGACAGAGCGAGTATTTGTAAAAGCCTGTGTGTGCTCGAGCTATAATCCTTGAGGCCTTAGCGAGGTGTGCACACATTCAGTCTTTTCCTATTGCTTCCCATTAATTCCACCTGTATACACTGGGAATGAGCCCCTGCTGGCCCTCACCCTTCCTGCCTCCTCCCTCCTTCCACTCCTCCCTGACTCTAAATCCCCAGATGTAGGCTTACTAAACACCCAGAGAGACCAGACTGCTCTCTTCTGTTGCATGCTCTCTGCACACCGTGTTCTCAGCCACAGCTCCACACATTACAATTTGAATGGATAGGATGAGCATATTTATTCAAATCAACATTTGAATGGCCATTTCACTGGAACACGTAAGACAGCTGCTGAACTTTTGATAATGTTGCCATGGGAATGAGCGCTGGCACAGTGCACGTGCCTCAGAGAGCTGAGGTGTTGCCAGCTGTGCTGAACATTTGCATTGTGCGTGCCTGTTTGCAACACACACACACACACACACACACACACACACACACACACACACACACACACACACACACACACACACACCAACACTAAAGGAAACAGCAACATAATGTGAATTTAAATGACAACCAGGGTTGGGTAGGTCATCAAAGTTACATAATAATAACAATTTCCAATAGAGTCAGATTACTCTCAGCTTCGTTCAGTTTAATTCCACTCACAAAGGTAAAGGTAATGACAAGATTACATGTCAATTGTTTGTCACATATGAAAGAGGCATACAGTAGACAAAAAAACCCTCCCAGGCTGTTAATTGCCCTTTAGTCTGGATCGATGACAGTTCATTTACTGGATAATCGCAGGAAACGCCGAATGTCCCTCGCCTTGCAAAACTCTGTGCGTTTCAGGAAACCATAACAAACTTTGTCCTAGCAAACTATACGCTGAAAATGGCAAGTTTTGAAGAATATTTGGATCGTGCAAAAAGGCAGGCCTGCTTGGTTCTTTCGGGGAATGATTGTAAAGATTTACAAAGAATATGTTTACGGTATTTACTATCTAACTGGGACTATTCGGGACCGATTGGCAAATTGCTATGGAAAAAATACACACAGCGATACACTGGTAAGAGCAAATTTAGTTTAACCATGTATCCAGCTAATTTAAATAGCTCACGTTACTGTTTTGCGGGGTGCAAATGTTCCACCAAAACAAGTTCCTTCCCAAGACCATTTTGCAGAGCTACCATCTCTAGCATTATGATTGTGATTGGTTTCAAGAAATGCAAACAACCCAGACCGTATGTGTGGAGGGGCCAGACCTTACTCTACAGCGCTACGGCGATAGGTCTGGCTACGGGAGACTAATTCCCCTTTAACGTTCACTTTAAACTAATTAATAATAATGCTGTTTTAGCAAACATAATTAAGCATAGTTGTTTGTTTTTATATTCAAAAATATATAAATCTTCAAAGGTTTTCTGGTACCACCCAACCCAGAATACAGCAAGATCAATTAGATATCAAACGATATAAAAAGAATCTGGAAGTAATAACCATTCATCATGTTCACTTCCTAAACTTATAAATCTATAAATATAGTCTAGAAACTGGCAGAAAGATTCACCCTACTGCTGCTTCTTTTGATGAAATAATGCTGGATGATGTACTGTGTGTGTATATTCTAAAATGTATTCTATAATTCTACCTTCCTGTGGAAAGAGGGTCTGGAGGTTCCACTTTAAATGGGGCGTGAGACTAAATTCCTTTTAAAATCAGCCTAGACAGTTCTAAGTAATGTCATTCAATAGATATAATCCAGCGAGCTCAAAACATATAATACCTGCTCATGATATTAACCAACATGTAAAGCGGATGCTGATGCCTAATATGGTCATGCCCTAAAAGAAGAATAAGATAGAGATTTGAAATGTTATCACTAATTTTCCAATCCTCTCAGACCAGTCCAGCTGGTTTATGTCTCAGTGTTAAATAGACAACACAAAAATGAATGTTAGATTTATCTTGCAGATAAAAAGTGTAATAGTCATGCTATGAAAGTGATCTTGGTTTTCCAGTATGTCTGAGAGAAATATCACACCTTCCCTGTGAGAGAGATGTGGGGTGATTGATGGTGGGTTTTTTCACTAGTGACTAATAGATGAGTGGGCAGCTGTGTTCCTCCTACAACATTACAACCTTTTAAAGAACAAAGATATAAAAAAAATTAACAAAACTTCATAGTAATAACTAAAGTGGAAGCATCCAAGTGAATGAGAAAGGAGATTACATTGGGCACATGAACTGGTGAATAATTGATTTTGGACAAACAAACTGTTTTCATGTCTGAGCCATGACTGACTGAGAGAGTGGATCATGATG